>NC_065449.1:198939816-199247432 GCF_917563875.1 Diabrotica virgifera virgifera | reverse complement strand
ATGAATATCAATGAAATTTCAATGTAATTACATATTGGAACATAGTTGTTAGTTATAAACAACTTTTCATGTTCAAAATTTTCGATATTGTGAAAAATAAAGGTATTTTATTTATTCTCGAGCGAAAATTGATAAAATTTGATATAAGATGGTTGTATATTAGGTTTTAGACCATGCAGAAATTTTATAAAGAATTATTTTCGTAAAATTAATAATAAAACAGTTATCATAATTGTAATAATTGAAAATAATGTTGGTTATCCATAATTTAAGAAACAATTTTCAATTTTTTTTCTATTAGAAGCATGTAATTGCATATTTAGTCCGTTCTTTAACGGTAAAATATTGCAAAACCTCTAAATTTTAAAGAACCGCTTGGATTGACATGAAATTTGGCATACGCATAGCTAACAAGTCAAAGAAGAAAAGTGATATTGTGCCGATATGTGCTTTTGACCTGGGGGTGGTTTTCACCCCCTCTTGGGGGTGAAAAAATATTCGTCCAAAGAAAGTCAGAAAATGGATAAACTGGATAATTTTAAGTAACTTTTGTTCTATAGAGTTTTTTCACTAAGTCAATACTTTTCGAGTTATTTGGCAGTGAATATGTTCATTTTTTCAACAAAATAACCACGCTTTTAGACGGTTTTTAGCAAATAACTCAAATAGTAAGTATTTTGTCGAAAAAACATTCTTAAAAAAATATAGCCTGTAAAAAATTTAAAAAAATGGTGTATACATCACGTCTTTACACCTAGTAGAAGCAGAGTTATAGCTAATGAAAAATAGGTTCATATTCGTCAAATTCCAAATGGAATACTTTAACGTGAAATAACCAAAAATGAAGCATATTTCGGGGAAAACTCATTACAACTTATTTAAAGTGTTTAAAAAAGCTTCATTTTTGTTCCATAAAAAAAATTTCTAGCATCAAAATTTAACAAGTTACGCTCAAAATAAAGATAGTCCCTTTTGGTTTTGGTAAAAAAATCGAGAAAAGCACCCTCTAATTAGTATCTTAAATCAACTTAATCGTTACAACTTCACAAGTTTCTTGACTCGTGTATATATTGTTTATATGATCTGTAAGTTTCATCGGTTCAAAGTACTTATTATTGAAACGGCTGTAGTTAAAAGGGGTTGAACGAGTCACTGATCACGAATGTATGCAAATTTAAAAACACCAAATCTTAATCAATTCTTGTCTAACAGAAAAACAAAAAAATACATGATATTCAGAAGAGCAAATCTCACTTTATTGTTTTTCGAGATTTTTGGTATCTCTAACAATTTTTAAGTTATTTTGAAAAAAGCATATTTTTCAAAATTTAAATTTTTAAAAATTTTATTTTGAAACCAAATTTTTTTAAAAATAAGCTTTTTGAATCGATGAAACTTACAGATCATATAAACACAACATAAGTAAAATAATTTGTGGAGCGGTAACGATTAATTTCATTTAAGTTGCTAATTAGGGGTTGGTCTTCCCGATTTTTTTTTGCAAAAACAAAAGGGACCAACTTTATTTTGAGCGTAACTTGCTTAAATTTAATGCTAGAAACTTTTTGTAAAAACAGAAATAAAGATTTTTTAAAACACTTTAAAAAAGTAATAATGGGTTTTCCCGAAAAAGTGCTTAATTTTTTGGATATTCCACGTCGAAATATTCTATTTAAAATTTGGTGAATATGAATCTATTTTTCATTATAACTCTGGTTCTACGAGATCCAGAGACCTAACCCGTAAACCATTTTTTTTTACTTTTTTATAAGCTATATTTTTGCTAAGAACGTTTTTTTCGAGAAAATACTTACTTTTTGAGTTATTTGCGAAAAACCGTCTAAAAATGTGGTTATTTTGTTGAAAAATGAACATATATTCACTCGCAAATAACTCGAAAAGTGTTGACTTGGCGAAAAAGCTCTATAGAACAAAAGTTACTTAAAATTAGTTAGTTTACCCATTTCCGGACTTATTTTTGACATATATTTTTTCACCCTCAAGAGGGGGTGAAAGTCACCCCCCGGGCAAAAGCACACATTGGCACAATATCACTTTTTTTCTTTGACATGTAAGCTATACGCATTCCAAATTTCATGTCAATCAAAACGGTTCTTTAAAATTTAGAGCAAAAACCGTGAAAGAATGGACTAATTAGAATATAGTTCTTAATTATAAAAAACTTTTCACAATAATAATTTTCAATATTGTGAAAAATAAGGCAACTTTACCCTTGAGCGAAATTCGTATTTTTTGACATACCTCGTATAATATTTATAAAATTTAATATCTGATGGTTGAATCTTATGAATAGAATTAGATTATGAATCTTAGACTATGCAGAGCTTTTTATGAAGAATCATTTTTTTCGTAAAATTAATCATAAAAAAGTTATCCATATGGATCCAAGTTTCAGGGACATACTGTATATACTTTAAAATTTTTCCCAAGAAAATGTTTTTTTTAGAATAACTTCGTTAATTTTATGATATCAGGTTCATCATAATACCATTTGAAAGGTAATTTTAAGGACTTTAAAATCGTATTAAATATAATCTTTTAATGCCTGGTTGCACCAACAGATCTTAAGCTCCAGCTTAGCTATGCTCTACTTATAGATAGGGCCTCGTTGAGTATCACTTACATTGCATCATAATTTTAGATTCTTACCTTATTATCAATTATATCTATTATTATATTATGGTCTTCTTATTGTTATATATTAATTATATTATATTAATTCTTATGATATTCTCGACTTAAGCTTAAGATCTGTTGGTGCAACCGGGCATTAATTCCTTATTTTTTATATAATATATATTATTTATATCTTATATTTAAGATAAAAAGTTAAGGGTCCCCAGTTACATGCTTCTCGCAGTGAAATTTAGGCTTTAAACGTTTCTATCTCTGCGATTTTTTAACCTTAAAAAAGAAGGATCATTGTCAAAAAGAAATCAACTATAGGTATATTTTTTAAGTATATTATATTTTTAATAAAAATCATATTTTTTTAACATATGCATTCTAAACCGGTCAAAATATTTGAGATCATTACTTATGCTAAATTAAATAAAGTATTATAGGGATTGCTATAAATTTAAATTTATGTGGAAAAAGCATGTTTTATTTTTCACTTTTTCCTACAAAATTCGAAATTCATCTTATTTTCATCATAACTTGCTTAATTTTGATGCTATTAACTTCTTCTGGAGCTGATTTAATAGGTATTCCTGAGAATTTTTGGAAAGTGTTTAGTTGGCATAATATAAATAAACCGCATTTTCTGGTAGTGCAGAAACAAAAATATATTTCAAGTATCTCAGTATGGCTTTCGTAGGAATAAAGCAACTCTGTTTCTCAATTAACAACTGATATTCAGTTATCTTACTAGTTCCCTTATAATACAAGGAAAAATGGAGGGAACTTTTATGACTGCGTAATATTAGACAATGATGTGGTTCCATAGTGGAAGAATTATTTCGCGCAGTAGCCGATAGAGAAAGTAATTTTCAGGAAATTGTAAACATGATGACGGCCAATGTATGAATACTGACACGCCAGTTGAAGAAGAAGAAGATCCAGTTATCCTTTTCAAGTAATAAATATCTCTATGCCATATTTGTTGATATTTCAAGGGCTTATCACAACGTCAATTTTTATATATTGTTTGAAAAGCTTTTCCAACTTTGTCGTATGTGTTAGTAAACGTATTCCTTAATAGTCAGGTTTTCATTCGATGTAATATTAGATTGATTAACCCAAGAGTGGTACATCAAGATTTACTAAAAGGCTGTGTTATTAGCTTCTTCTTTTTTAATCTATACGCTATACATCTTAACAGTATAAGCATTGAATGGAATATACTTATTACAATATGCAGATAACTTGTGTTTCTACGCTGATTAATTTATACCAACAATGTATTAATTAAATAAAAACGATTATGTTGTGATGTAAGAGAGTATTTCTTTAAACAATGGTTTGAACTTACTACGGATAAATCAGCTGTAGTATTTTTACGCAATATCGTTGACCGGTTATGTCCAGTAATATGTTTAACAACCTAAGATTACCCTTTCATAAGCTCCATACTTATCTCTGTATTACATTGGATACAAGTTATCATGGGATGAACATACTAATAAGTGCTTAATGAAATGTGGAAAAAGCTTAAATATTTTTAGTAGTAGTTAACCGCTATCGATGGGGTGCTGACCCTAAGATTAATTTATTGTTTTATCACGCATATACCAGATTCATTCTCGGCTATGAAAACTTTATATACGATCTGTCTCAAACAGTCGTCTTAAAAAAACTAGGGCGCATTGGACCTAAGGCTCTGCGGTTGGTTTTGAGTGCGCTCAAATCTACACACCTATAGAGAATCTTTTAGCTAAATTTGGAGCACCTCCTTTACATTTAAGACGACTATTTTTAGTTGAAAAATTTATTCCCAAATGTGAATCTTACCAGTGGCGGCCGGTCAGGGTCGGCAGGGTCGGCAGTGCCGACCCACACATTTATAGATATAAATTTTTTTAATATGTGTATCTGTGAAGTAAAAAAAATCTGTCAGATAATACAGACTAAATTTTATTCATGGTTTTTAAAAGGATTTGATCAATCCGAGCGTTAAGTGATCCCTGCGCATAAAACACTTCTCAAAAAATGAATGATCCGAACCATTTATCTGACTTTTCGGGCTAGCCGTACCCAACTCTCCGTAGCTTGACGATTTACACGTAAAACTCAACGAAATAACAAGTCGATGAGCAAGCGAAAGCGAACATACATACATTCTCTCCGTGGGTTAAGCGGCCAGGTACGGCACTTTTAAATCTGCCGGTCGGTGTTTCATTTGGAGCATCGCATCGGCAGAAATTGTCAAAAATATACATGACGTTTTACGTCGTTTGATATTGTAATTTTTTTAAGTTGTCAGAAATTATCATTTAGTGGACATGATGGATCGAATCATTTGTTAAAAATCAAAGTAATTATAAAGATATAATAAAATTGTTTTAGACATATTTACTTTCTGATTCGAAGTGTATTTGTAATACAGAATGAACTAATACATATAATCAAATAGTTACATTTTGAATAAGGTTATTGAATCTGAGATTTAGAAAACCATTTGCTTTTCGCTGGAAGTAGATGAAACTTCTGATTATCATGTCATTCACAATTATCAATTATTGTTGTTCTATACGCGTTACGTGGTAATATTTATGAGAGGTTTTTAGGTTTTAGAGACGTGAGTAAAAGCAATAAGGCAGAATATATTTTTGATGTTTTAAAAAACAGATTAATAGTTATTTATGATATAAGTGTTAAAAGTACACATTTAAGGCACGCATGTGAAAGTTTGCAGAATGAGCGATAGTGAGTTCTGCAATTCACATGAGTGCCTTAAAAATGTACTTTTTAACACGCATATCATACAATATTTTTTCTACAAACATAATTACAGGACAATATCTACAAAAACTTTTACTTGAACGTGACTGACATTCCATTTTTATATTTTTTTGACATTACATCATAATTGTCTATACGGTCAATACGAACTGCAGTGCCTTAAAAATATTTTAAAGCACTAGTGCCTTAAAGTAGCATTTTTAACGCTCGTATGGAGTGCTAAAAATTGCATTTTTAACACGGTTTTAGAAAAAAATTTTTGATATCAAAAATAAATTGGTAGAGCAAACTGGGGCAATCTTATGACGGCGTTGCTGTGATGTGTGGTGAATTGAATGGTCTCCAGGCAAAAGTTAAAACTATTGCATCACAAGCTTTATTTACTCAATACTATGATGCGCATATAATGAATTTAGTTTTGCATGTTACGTGTAAAAAAAATAAAGAATATCGTCTTTTCTTGCCAGTTTAGCTCACGGATTACTGCTTTAGAACAAATTTGTTTCGAAAAAACAGCGAACAGTTTGTCAGACGCGATGAAATTTTAAATCTCGGTTAGTTTTATCTAAGCAGATTATCTCTAGTAGTTTTAGTATCTGTAGCAGATTTTCGTGAACAGCTTTTGAAAGTTTTTGATTTTATTATCGAAGGCGACGATTTTGAAAGCGGCGATACCTCGATCCGTGAAGCCATCGGTTTGAGAACTTTATTAAATGATTACTCTTTTAATATTCTTTTAAATATTTTTAAGACAGAGTTTGCCCAAGATATTCATTGTTGTTCAAAATCAGTCAACTGACATTATTAATTCCAAAAATAGAATACGAAAGCTGGTGCAAAATCTCAGAGATTTCCGTAATGATAGTAGTTTCCAATATATACGCAGTGACGTTCTGGATTCGCTTGATATTGCCGAACCATACCAAAAAAGACACCGACATGATACATATCTCGAAAAACGAGTAGGTATATCTTGAAATTTTGGATACCTACTATTATATGCAAATAGATACCTACTCGTTTTTCGACTTTTGAAGATTTGCAAATTTTTGACCTCTTTTACGATTTAAAATTTAAAAGTTCCCTTTGCCAAAGAATTTCCAAGATATTTATTATTACAAGTTAGGTACTTAAAAATTATGCCGATCCAAATATTTTCAGAAAGTGGGATAAGTTACAAAATATGTATGTATAATTCTATGTAGTAAGTACTGCAGTTCATTACAACAAACTGTTCATCAATTTTCTTATTACCACCAATTTCTGCCTCAAATAAACGGGATTTATCTTGTCTCAAAAGAATCAATACGTATTGTCGAAACACCATGAAACAAGAGAGTGTCAAGTACATCAAATAAAAAAAAACAAAAATCAACAAAATCTCCTATGATGATTTAAGTCTTTTAGTTTGATGGTATACCCATATGAGGAGACAAAAAAAACCTTGCTGACCCTGTCTCCAATGCCACGAGCCGCCACTGAATCTTACAACCAAACTAAACTATTACAAAAATATGTGACATCTCTACAATAATGCTATTCTAGCAGTAGCATATCCTAATGATTCTTAACACATAACCAGTCCAGGTGAATTAAAGTTCTTTCAAATAAATTTCAATAAATTGTCACGGTCCCAGGCCGGCCCTATCAATTCCGGAAGCTTCTGGCGGCGAACTGTCTGAAACCCTTTCTGTGGGCGAGAGAAACTTGTTTACAATCGGCGTATCTAGAAAGCCACCGATAAACCTATTTTTTATTGCTCTGTAAATAATATTTACCTTTCGATGTTTCTGGAAATCAGTAGACTAATTGTACATAACTATATAAATAGACATTTTTTGAATTTAGTTGGATTGGAATGGAGTTTAGTTGTGAATTTGAAACCGTCGGTGTACTTTTGAATTTTTAATTAGATAAATTAGTAGATTTGGTGTAATAAATAAATTAGATATCATAATTTGTAAAATGAAAGATATAAATTCAGTGTTTTTCATTTACTTAGTTGTAAGTTATTAAAAATAAATAAGGTCAACTAAAATTAAACATTAGTGTCTAAAAGATCATAGAAAAGTCAAGTCAGTTTGGTAACAATATCCTATGCCAAAGTAAATGTTTGTTTCCCAAATTTTGACAATGAGAATCCAATTTATTTGCAATATCAGATAGCCAAGCTTGATGATCCATCCAGGATTTTCACGGATGCTTCAAAATCAAGATTAGGAGTTGGTTGTGCTGTTTATATTCCGGACCACTAAGAATGCGTAATGTTCAAGTTAGCGCAACGCATGCTCCATATACTCTGCAGAAATATTTGCAATTTATCAAGCTCTAGAATGGGCTGTTAACAAAAAAAATCTAGCCACCAAGTTGTAATTATGTGAGATTCAAGGCCAGCTTTATTAACTTTGGAAAACTCACGCAAACATTTATATAAAAATAGTATTGTCTCTAAAAGATTGGAAAACCAACTAAAGCTCCTAGAAGGACATACGTCCTTAGTAACTTCCGTCTGGGTAGCAGTGGCGGATCCAGGGGGGCGATGGGGGCGATCGGCCCCTCCTCTCAACCCAAGAGATTTTTTTTTTAATTATAATATATAAAGATTGCCTACAAAAACATTTATTTATTTTTTCAAATGGATAATTATACATGTCAAAATGAATTATAATTTACATATAAGTATATTCTATTAGTATGGGACTTTGCTAAAACGGGCCAGTGACGCCAGTGTATTTGGAAATGAGTAATTTATAATCCTTATAAATTAAGAATTAAAAATGATCACAATAAGCATATTTAAAAAAATATCCTATATACTGTGAACGCAACTTAAGCATCTCCACGTATAATTATAAAATCGTTTGCAGATAACAGATTCACTAAAAATCTCTCGAAAATTGCGCGCCTAGCAAAAACTATATTAATTCGCCGAAAATATAAATATTATATGTTTACACAGTGAAACAAAAGGAATCAGAAGCTTCTACCAAGAACTTAAAAAGTAAAAAATTCAAATGTCGCAATATAACTGATTGTTTTTTAAAAATCAACGTAATTTGGGTGATAATATTAATAGTAATAGTAATGATGATAATAAAAATATGTACAAGGTACATCTTATCAGATAGATCATACTCATACTATGAGACCTACTGATCTTGGATCAAATTTAAGTTCTGAGAGCATTCAAAACAAGTCATGCGATTTATGCAAGGCATGCAGTAAATACCAATTCTACTTTCGAGAGATTTATGGAAAAAGGTATGTCTTATATGCATGAAAGTATATAAAGTATATATTATATTAGTTTATTTTATATCACGTTTGACAGAAGTGAGTACCTATTTCTCCACGAGTACGATAGATAGTCACTTATGTCGCGGGATGCAATCATCCACATAAATATATAAAATTATGGTAATAAATTCAATTTTAAACTTCATATGGGAAAGTACATCATGTGACACCTCATTTAAAAGCTTTTGAGATACTGATTACAAAAATGTATAGGCAATACTTGTGAAAAATGTCGGTCCAATGCTTTTTAAATGCATTCATTTTTTTTATAATCCTGAGAAAACTAATAAGTATTTTTGAAAAATTTAAACGCAAAATGCAATCGTACCTTATTACCGAGGGTCGAAAGTACCTGAAAACTTCTATAATGTTTATTTTAATAAGTTACAGGGGTAAAAAAAAGAGAAAATTGAGTATGATTTATAACACGTTGACGGACAGTGCGTCAAATGTATAAGCAAGTGTTGTGACACTATTATGTATTTTGCAAAGTAGGATAGGGAAAATGCAACGTCTATAGACATTGTGTCACATTACATCAATGGAAATTAGAAGTCTATAGACGTTCTGTAGGTACGTTAGCGTGTTAATTTCAAATATATCATTCAAAAGAAACTTTTTGTTTATTCTAATGGACTTTCGGCCCTCGGTAATAGTGTAATATTTTATTCTGCGTTTAAATTTTTCAAAGATTCTCGTATTAGTTTCCTCAGGATTCGAAAAAAAATTAATGCTTTTAAAAAGCATTTGACCAAAATTTTGCGCATATACGTATTATACATTTTTGTAATCAGTATTTCAAATGATTTTAAATGAAGTGTCACATGATGTACTTTCCCATTACGAAATAAAATTAAAACTATTTCTACATGAATTTTTTTCCTTGAAAAAAGTAAAGTATTTTGATTTTTTGAAAATTTCATTCGGTTAATTCATTATTACATTTCCGAAACTACTGTAAGTTGTTAACTTATAAAGTCTCATTTTGTAGGTTTTTTAAATTTTAATGATAATTCACTACATACATATATTTATTTTTATTTCGTCAACTTTATATATAGGGTGTCCCAACCCAAAAGTAGCGGAACCGTTGAATATTTCACAAAATGAACATCGGATCGAAAAAATGAAAAATATGTGTTCAATTATTTTAAAAAATGATACCAAACACGACCCCCTACGTGGGATGGGGGTAGCTTTAAAATATTTAACAGAGACCCCCAGTTTAATTGCAGATTTGGATTCCTTACGTAAAAGTAAGCAACTTTTATTCGAGACATTTTTTCGAATTTTGGATAGATAGCGCTATAATCGGAAAAACGATTTATCGTGATACCATGGGTAATTTATAGATTTTTTTTAATATCTGTAGAAACATTCTCAAATGAAAAATCAAAAAACACAAGTTGAATATTTTTCAAAATCCTATCGAATCGAATGCCACCAAACACGACACGGTGTCATTCAATAGGTTTTTGAAAAATATTAAACACGTGTTTTTTAGTTTTTTCTTTGGAAGTGTATTTTTCGAGACAGACTATTTCTATATTATTATATTTCTATAGAATACAAAAAATGTCTCGAATAAAAGTTGCTTACTTTTACGTAAGGAATCCAAATCTGCAATAAAAACTGCGGGTTTCCATTTACGATTTTAAATTGAGCCCCACCCCACCTCTAGGGGTTGGAGTAGGGGGTCGTATTTGGTGTAATTCGATAGATTTTTAAAAATTACTGAACAGGTATTTTTGAGTTCTTCGATCCGATTTTCATTTTAGCCAATCGGCCCCCCTCTTAACGATGCTGGATCCGCCGCTGCTGGGTAGTGGGTAAAGAGACACACAGGTAGTATTTACTGTAACATCAAAGCAAATTTTTTGCTAAATAGGACATCTTAAAAGGATCAGAAATAACTTGGCTAGATAGAAACGATCTAACAGCTACATACAAGATAATATAAAATAAAATTTTGATATTGAGTGGTACGCTTTCTTCAATCGAAGCAACAATCTCAAATTCATCCTGTTTTACTTACTGAGCTTTTTGCCCTCAGATTTTTACCCCAATAGAAAAATATATTCCATGTTTGTTAGATGTCTCTTACATCTCATCATACCACTGTCAATGTCAAGACATATCTCCATAAACTAAAACTGTCATAATCAGAACTTTACGATTGCAATGATTGTGCTGACTATATTTATCACTGTCTGTTCATAGCATCAATGCAAACATGATGATGATTCTTTCTTCTTGCAGTACCGTCTCCTATCGGAGGTCGGCTACCATCATAGCAATCTTGACTTTGTTGGCTTCAGCTCTGAACAATAGGGATGTTCACAAAAAATTAAAAAGTCATTTTAAACATGTAAAACGATTAAGAAACACCCTAGGAATAATTGTCCAACATTTCAACAAAATTGAAAAAGCCTTTCTATAAAAAATCTTTATTAGAAATCTAGCATTATTTTAAATTTTAAGAACGCTTCTCTATTGGCCTGACGTCACTAGTTACATACCCCAAGCGCGCGCCATTCTCATAGTGTTACTGTTTACCTGTTTGACGTTTCACGTCATTTTATTTTGTTCTCTTCTTGTTTTATCAGGGTTAAAGTGGAGTTTTATAGCGAATTTGTTTAGTTTAAAGTGGATAGACTGTTTGTAAGGACATATTTTGGGTTTTACAAAAATAAACAAATAAAATGGAAGAAGGTTTTCAGAAAGCCGATTCGTATAAACTACCGACTGTAGTGTAGATGTAACAATGGTGTATGATTTATTGGCATCTTGTAAAAAAATAAATCTACCACAGCTTTACTGAGTGTATATTCCATATAATTTTCCATGTCTTCTTTAAGCTAAAAAAATAAATGCTTAATACTCCACAAAAAAAAAAATAGAGAAAGTTGTATGCATGCATTGTACGCATGCATATTGTATTGGGACCGTGCAATTTCGGCAAAGCGACCCCTATTTCTACGCTCTATACTAAAATTCGCACTTTTAATTATATTGGCCAATTATATTATTAGTCCTGGTTACTGAATAATTGTCAAGGCCATAGTCCAAAAAAATAATAAGAAGAAAAATAAGATTCAGGTTATGTTATGAAAACGTCAACCATTGTATGTAGTAAATAAAATTAGTTAAAATGCAGTACCGCAAGCAAGATAAAATGAATTAAATTTACCTTTATATAATAATTGCATATCATATCAATATTGTGGAGCAATATATAATTTTTCTGCTTCATTGACAGAAGGTATGAAATATACGTCAATTTGACAATATGAATTATTTAAGATAGTTGCAATATTTCTCCGCGACTCGCGCAGTGTCGTTTCTCGTTTCCCCTTCCAAGTACTTGCACACCGCGAATACATACATTGGCTGGTTATTACTTTACCTTAGTTAGGTGTATTAAAAATATTTTTATTCTTCTTCATGTGCCTTGTCCGTTGTGGACGTTGGCTATCATCATGGCAATTTTAATTTCATTTGAGGCGTTTCTGAATAACTCGATCGATTTTTGTCCAAATCATTGGCGTAAGTTTTTAAGTCATGAGTGTCTTTTCTTCCGGGTCCGCGTTTGCTCTCTATTTTACCTTGGGTTATCAGTTGGAGTATACGATATTTATCATGCCTCATGATATGACCGAAATATTTAAGATTTCGTTTCTTAATTGTAATAGAGATTTCTTTTTGTTTTCCCATTCGACGCAATACCTGTACGTTGGTGTGGGTCGCCCAGGATATTTTGAGGATACGTGGGTACACCCACATCTCGAATGCCTCTAGCTTTTTCATTAATGTTTCCATTATTATCCAGGCCTCTGCGCCATATAGCAAGACCGGAAATAATAACATTTTAGCAGCCGCATTTTTAGTGGGAGAGATATTATGTCGCAATGGGTGAAAATATTTCTCATGCATGTTGTTAAATGTTGCTATGTCCTTTTCAACTCTAGATCTTATTTCGGTTGTTTCGTATTTCGAGTTGACAACTGTTCCAATGTAAAAAATATTTTTGAACTTGGGTATTATACATTTTCATTTCAACCAATCTTTTCACTAAATTATTAATGATTTTAATATAATATAAAGTCATACCTACATCCACATGTAGTTATTTCAAGGTTTACTTTTACTGTATGTATTATGAGAATCCCGTTTTTAGGAATATCCCAGTTTAAGGAATACAAATTTGAGGTCCCGAAACTTTTTCATTTACTCTTTAAGGGGGTAGGTGCAAAATCTTGGTCCAATGCTATTTAAATTCATTCATTTTTTTCAAATCTTGAAAAAACTAATAAGTATTTTTGAAAAATGTAAATGCAGAAAGAACAATTACATTATTACCAAGGGCCGGAAGTCTCTGGAAAACTTCTATAATGTTTATTTTATTAAGTTAGTTCTTTAAGTTAGTTATTTTAAGTTCTAGCTGCAACAAACCATTTCTTTTTCTGTTTTAAATTGGCTGGAACGGTAATAAAAATCTTGTCAGAACTGTTTTTTGATGTATTTACACACCCAGGAACAAAACACCACTTATTTGGCTTTATTTTTAATAATTAAATACGTAAAAAACTGCGCACATTCAAATACATGAGTAAATAAGTATACAAAACTAGTCGTCGATCAAAAACGTTACGACTGCTGACGTCACAGACCGTAGCCTCGCTGCAGGGTACCGTTTTTCTAGCCTCCAAGAAAATCAACATTATGAACTCATTTATCTTAAAAAATATACATTTTTAAACAGTTTTATGATTGTTACGTTTTTATATACCTTGTAATCTATTGAATTTAACTATATTTAAAAATTAGTGAACATCCCTATTGTATTGAACTGCACCCGTACCACTCCCTTAAATTTCACAACCAGAAAATCTTCCTACGTCCCACATTGCCCATTGCTCTTTCCCGAGAATGTTCCTTGGATTATGAGGCTTAGCAGGAAGTACTTTTCCCCTCTTATTATGTGGCCTAGATATTCCAGTTTCCTCGTTTGTATGATTTTTAGGACTTCGCATTCCTTCCTCATCTTCAGCAAACATATAATGATTATACAATTAAGTATTTAATGCAAACTCTCTGAAGCTAAAGAAATAATAAAAGACCTAAAAAATAGCAAAAGAGCAGGAGAAAGTGGTATCTCAGCAGAGATTTTTAAGAAAGCCAGCGAAAGACTGAAAGAAGGAATGTTCCGCTTGACATTTGCAGTTTGACAAAAGGAAGAAATGCCGAAACAAAGTATAGCTCTATTAGAAGTAGTCTATAAAATACTTGCAAAAATTATTAGAAAAACATTAAGAGGATGGGTACGTATTTTCGGCTGCAATGCTACTCAAATGGGGATTCATTTTTTTCGAATCCTGAGAAAACTAATAAGTATTTTTGAAAAAATTTAACGCAGACTGAAAGATTACGTTATTAGCGAGGGCCGAAAGTCCCTGAGAACTTCTATAATGTTTATTTTAATAAGTTACAGGGGTGAAAATCTAAGAGAAAATGTAGTGTGATTTTTAATTTCAAAGATCTCATTCGACAGAAACTTCTTATATTTATATTCTAAGGGACTTTCGGCCCTCGATAATAATTTAGTCTTTCATTTTGTGTTTAAATTTTTTAAAAATATTCATTACTTTTTTCAGGATTCGAAAAAAATGGACACCATGTCCGTGGTGATATTTTCCAAATCGAACATTCGCTATCGTTGCCATACAACGCACTCAGTCGAATATAATGTTATGACAAGACTCAAGACAGTGACAAATAGAGATGTGTTCGACCCGCTATTTTGATATAGCAGTTGATTCTCCTACTGATTTTTAACGCTTTTACGATTTAATAAAATCAATCAAAGAGTTGTTTATTAAATAGTATTGATAGTGTATTTTAAAAATAATAATTGATTTAAGGCGTACAATTAATAAAAAGTTATTTATTGTTTATATATTATTTATGGAAAATCCAAGTATTTCAAGTCATTAAAGTTCAAATAAAAGCATTATTTTATAAGAGTTTGTTCCGATAACCGTAAATAGGTACGAGTTTAGCTATAAAGTAAAGTGCCCATGGTGGCATAAAACGTAGTAAATGCTAATGCTTGAAGTACGTACTACATTTTTGAAGTTTTCACTACACTTACAAAACATTTGCTTTTCTCCGTAGTATTTGCTACTATTTACCAGATACATAGAATAATGTACTACGCTTTTGAAGTATGTGTTTGTTTAGTAGTATGTATTTTGCTTCAGTTTAAGTGAAGTTGGTGGATGGACGTCTTCGGCGTAGCTATTTTTGAAGTTATACTTCTTTAGGCGCGATTGAGATTGAGGGTGAATTTATATTAATCTGCGCGCATGCGCACACCGACAGTATGGTATTAGTCGTTATACGTGCTCTGATTGGGTGTTGAAATGATCTGTCAATAATAAATAATTGTTCAATATGAAGGTAAACAAATGTATAATATATTAGTTTTATTGTTGTGAGGACAGAAACAAAAAAGTTTATAATTGTAGTGACATTTAAATAGTTTTTAAAAGCAACAGGTACGTAATAATTATTGTAAATGTATCATAGGTACCTACCTATTTGAACCTACCAAAATACATAGTATGTAATACTTTTATTTACATAATTTGATTACCATCAAAATTTCTATCAATGTTCACCTAATATATTGTTTTCTTGCTCTATGTTTTGTTGTATTTTTTCAATTCTAAATCATTTCAATTCAAAATCAAAATAATTTAATTTAATTCAAAAATGTCAAAAGCTTAATCCGTTTAGTTAGTCGATCTTCGCACATAATGACACATTGCCTCCGTGGCGAAGCGTTTAAGGCGAATGAACCCCAATATACCAACCGCGCTGATAGCTGGTTCGAATCCCAATAAAAACTTTTATTTTTTTATTTTTTGTTTATACATTTTATGATTGTAAGTATATTTATTATATAATTTTATTTTCAGAAAATACGTATGTAGTTAAAAAATTTTCCGACAATTAATGTTCAGAAATCATTTGTGGCATTTTTAATGTGTTTGTGTGTGTTTTATTCTTTTATTATTTTAATTTTTGGCACTGTTTTAATAAAAATGTTTGAGAAGTAGTAAGTATAAATTAGTAATAATAAAATATAAATAAAATATAAATAAATTAGAAAAAATAAAATATAAATAAAAAGTATGTTAATTTCGTTTAAATCATATAATGGAAGTATAACTTCTTACGTGCGTACAAAGTACACACACATTCTTTTTTTTTGTTACAATATGGCAGCATTTATGAATGTGTCATAGAAAAATTTACAAACTAAGAAGAAGATTCTTAATTTTTGGGGTCATTCTTTTATCAAATAAAATTTAATAATTGTGAATTAGGTTAACAAATAACAATTGTTCATTTTTATCCTCGCGTAACTCGTTTGTCGCTTCGGAATCTGAGTCACTCGCTTTAACTCGTGTACAATTCTAATAATTTGGTACCTAAAAATGTGAATTCAGAAATCACAAGCACATGGAAAACTAATTCCATCACGATTGGTGTAATGCAGACACGGCTGGCGCTACGCTTTGTAGTAGATACTTCAGCTCAGTAGTAGGTACTTCTGTTGTGTAGTAAGTTCTTCTCAACAAAAGCACCTACTTTTATGTAAAAGAAAATGCTACAAAGTAGTGACTATTTGCTGAAGCAATAGCATCTACTACGTTTTATGCATTACACCCATTTTCTTGAGTGAATTATTAAATGTTGACTTCATATTTTAATAAAGATGATTTTAAGATTTTATAATTAAAGGCTTCGCTTTTTACGGAGAGTTTTAACGCTTTTTTCTCGAAGAAAAATAATAAAATGATATTTTCGGCTCCTTTTCCTAAGTGACTTCTCTATTGAGGTTGGCGGTCAATATGGCAAATTTCTCTCTATTCTGGGCTTGATGAATTAAGTCATTTCCTGTTGTGTGGGTTCAATCTCTGATCTTTCGTAGCCAAGATTTGTTCTTTCTTCTTTAACCCCTTTTACCTTCGATCTTGCCTACTAATATTACCTGGAGCTGCTCAAATTCCCTATGGCGCATGTGTCCTAGATATGACGTCTATTTCATTTTGATAGTGTTGACCAGATGAGGACGTGTGTTTATTATTTTCAGTAATGTTTCATTCGTGGTTCTACTGGTCCAGCTTATTCTTAACATTTGGCGGTTCATCCACATTTAGAATAAATTCAATTTCATATTTTCACTATAAATTTAAAATTAATTTGCTTTATGTAAAAAAAGTACTTACTTCAATTGAGCTAACCCTCTATTTCTTCGCTTTTGAGTAACACATTTCTTGTAACAACGTCCCATATTTTAATTTAGGCATATAAAGAAATAAATAAAGTCTTTATAAATTAATTGAGTAATACTACATTTATACAGCGCAGTCCGTCACATGTTCCAACCTTATCTAAGATTTCCATGGTAACAGTATATTATTAAAATAACTTTACAACTTTTTTTCTTTTTCGACTATTTGTATAGTATATAAATAATGGTATAACCACTGAATACATAATTAGTGAAAAAATAATCCTATCATTTATACAAGTAAAGGTTATCCAAGAAAATTCAAAAACTGAACGAAACCGAAATAGCCATCTCTACTTTTCTAATGACAATGTCATTGTCAACCTGATGTTTACATCTGCAGTTTCCATACCAGTGGGAATTTTACTATGCTTTTTCTCATGAGGATCTTTCAGTGCGTCACAGTTTTTCGACAGTGCGATTTCTTTCTAACGCATTAAATTTTATGTGACAGAAAAAAACGCACGTCGGTGATTACATTTCGTCGGTGACATTTATAACATTTATTCTAGTTGTCAATAGATAGCGCTATAATCGAAAAAAAATTATTTACTATTTATATAATATATCCACGAATATAATCTGTACAATTTATAAGACTATACAAATCAAAGAAAATACCATTTTATAAATGCAATAAACAGAATTGATTTGTTTTTATGCCAAATTGCAAATAAAATGTGACAACTGTCAGATTTAACTAAAATGTCATGTTAGAATAAATGTCATAAATGTGTATTATCACGGACTTACCTTTTTTTCTATCATTTGTGACGCACTGAAAAATGCTCATGAAAAGAAGCATACACGTAATTTGCTGTGTTAAGACAGAAAAAGTACGGATAGCCGTAAAATATTTGCAAATTATGTACCTATGGCCTTAATTAAACATGAAAACAAAGATATCGGAGAATACCGGTAGGGTTTAAACCAGGAAGAACAACTACTGACGTCTACTGATCTATTTATTTATCTATTTTAAATAGGTATACCATAAACCAAAAGAAGCTATATGACACCGTGATAATACTAGAAATACCAGAAAATCTTAAGGCCAGTATTCGCGGTGTGCAAGTACTTGGAAGGAAATCGAGAAACGACCGTGCGCGAGTCGCGGAGAAATATTGCAACTATCTTAAATAATTCATATTGTCAATCGAAATTGTCAAATTGACGTACATTTCATACCTTCTGTCATTGAAGCAGAAAAATTATATATTGCTCCACAATATTGATATGATATGCAATTATTATAAAGGTAAATTTAATTAATTGTATTTTGAGTGCAGTACTGCATTTTAACAACTAATTTTATTTACTACATACAATTGTTCACGTTTTCATAACATAACCTGAATCTTATTTTTTCTTCTTACTATTTTTTTGGACTATGGCCTTGACAATTATCCAGTAACCAGGACTAATATAATTGGCCAATATAACTAAAAGTGCGAATAAAAGTACAGAGCGAAGAAATAGGGGTCGCTTTGCCGAACTTGCACGGTCCCAATAGTGAGATTGACGCTCAGGAATACGAAAAATAGGGTAAGAAAGCTGTTCAAGGCAGTTCACAGTGAATAAAGGTTTAAACTAAGGGGATCCGCTATTATTATGAGCAAAACAGGACTATTTTCAATAGCAAGGAATAATGCATAGCATATGCGGATAGATGTGGTGATACTAGCGAGACAAGACAAAATATTAATGAAAAGGTACCAAGAACAGCTAAACTACCAGTCTACGAAACAGTAATCAGACTTACGGTGATGTATGCCAGCGAAAAGTGAATTATGTTGGGTGATTACTGAATAAATATTTATTTAAAATGGTATTATATTTTTTATTTACATTGTCTTATTCAAATTGTGGCTAGTATGTCAAAACAAACCTTAAGCAAGTTTGTATCAAGTTTGAAAAAACAAACTTCATGCAACAAAACAAAAACAAACCTTCAGCAAGTTTATTATACCAAGTTTGAAAAAACAAAATTCATGCAAGTTTGTCACACTGTAACTAGCAAGTTTGCAAAATTGCCATGGCAAACCTGCAGCAAGCTTATATGTTTGATGTATCAAACTTGTTGCAAGTTTGAAACAAGTTTATATTGCTATCTGGGTTACCTATAACTCACACAGAGTAAGGATGTGCATCATGCATCTATAGTTTTTGTAGCTGATTTTGTCCCCATTTCTGTGGATTGGGCATATAATTGCTTTCTTCCAGTCTCCTTGAATGTATTCTGTGTTCCACGTCTATTATTAGTTTATTGAATATATTTATCAGTGTGTGTCCTCCAAGTTTGAGAATTTCAGCTGAAGAAAAATTTTTAAATTTTTAAGAATATTTTATATTAAGTATTTCTTAAACTATGGTGTAAGAAATGCCTAAGTTCTGAAGACATGAAATGAACGGTAAAGGTTACAGTCCCTGCTCAATTTATTATACTCACCCTAGAAATATAAGTTTTTTTCATTTGAAACACCTCAAAAGTAGGTTCAAAGTCATAAGAAACTGTTGAATGGGTTAAATAACAATTACTTAATATTGTGCTACATAATTAAGCTAAAAATAGTGAAATTTTTTGATTGAATTGTGAAAACTTGACAGATGGCAATAGAATGGAATAAAAGGGTGACTTTAGATTTTTAGTTAAATTAGTGATTGGTGTTCAATTTTCGTAAAATTTGCAGTGGTGAGTGTTAATATTGTTCTATGTGAACGTTAGTTTTTAATTTTTTTAATTTATTGTAATATATTAATAGAAATCAATTAATTTCTAAAAGATATTTCTAAAAGAATATATTCGATTGGAAATTTTTCATATGGGTAAAAATCTTTTTGTTGAGCAAACCTCTTCTATTGCTGCTCTTTTAGAAAATATCGCATGTTATCAAAAAGAAATAGCAAAAAAATGTGGTGTATCTTAATATTTAGTTCGAATATTGAGTCAAAAACATAAAGGGAAACATAATGTTACATCTATTTGGAGGGGTTGGTATGGCAGAAAGCTTTCAGTCACTCCCAGGGGGCAACGATTTTTAACGACTTTCTCTGTATGACACAGAAGAGTCACCCATAGCGATATACGGAATGAATTTGAAAAATCAGAGTGTTCAGTATCGGAGTCCACTGTACGCCGAAATTTGTACAGTATGGGATTCAAATGTCATAGGCCAGTTAAGGAAATACTATCACCACAAATGCTCCAAAAGGCTTAGTTTTGGCCAATTTGCATTAATATTTTATAGTCATATAATATTTATGCAAATTGGCCGAAACTAAGCATTTCTTGAGCATTTGTGGTGATGGTTTTGGTTCCTTAACTGGCCTATAACATTTGAATTCCATATTGTACAGATTTTGGCGTACAGTGGACTCCGATACTGAACACTATGCTTCTCGCAATTTATTCCTTATATCGCTATGGGCGACTCTTCTGTGTTTTATAGCCAAATTCATTAAAAATCGTTGCCCTCTCGGAGTGACTGAAATCTTTCTGCCATAGCAACCCCTGCAAATAGATGTAACATGATGTTTCCCTGAAAGATTTTTACAATCACCCATATGAAAAAATTCCAATCGAAGATATCCATCTTTTAGAAATTAACATATTTCTATTAATATCTTAATAGTTATTTATGATATGTGTTAAAAGTACACGTTTAAGCCACGCATGTGAAAGTTTGCAGAATGAGCGAAGCGAGTTCTGCAATTCACATGAGTGCCTTAAAAATGTACTTTTTAACACGCATATCATACAATATTTTTTCTACAAACGTAATTACAGGACAATATCTACAAAAACTTTTACTTGAACTTGACTGACATTCCATTTTTATATTTTTTTGACTTACATCATATTGCCTATACGGTCAATACCAACTGCAGTGCCATAAAAATTTTAAAGCACTAGTGCCTTAAAGTAGCATTTTTAACGCTCGTATGGAGTGCTAAAAATTGCATTTTTAACACGGTTGTAGAAAAAATAAATTAAAAAAAAAATAAAAACTAACGTTCACATAGAACAACGTTAGAACAACATTAACACTCACCACTGCAAATTTTACGAGAATTGA
This sequence comes from Diabrotica virgifera virgifera, assembly GCF_917563875.1. Lineage (NCBI taxonomy): Eukaryota > Metazoa > Arthropoda > Insecta > Coleoptera > Chrysomelidae > Diabrotica > Diabrotica virgifera. The sequence continues at coordinate 199,226,273 of NC_065449.1, read as the reverse complement.
ACACCAATCACTAATTTAACTAAAAATCTAAAGTTCAACAATGTCGAGTCATTGCACCCTTTTATTCCATTCTATTGCCATCTGTCAAGTTTCCACAATTCAATCAAAAAATTTCACTATTTTTAACTTAATTATGTAGCACAATTATTAAGTAATTGTTATTTAACCCATTCAGCAGTTTCTTATGACTTTGAACCTACTTTTGAGGTGTTTCAAATGAAAAAAACTTATATTTCTAGGGTGAGTCTAATAAATTGAGCAGGGACTGTAACCAGGGACTGTAATTTAACTAAAAAACTAGTTGATAAAAATCGAGTCATTGGGCCCTTTTATCCCATTCTATTGCCATCTGTCAAGTTTTCACAATTTAATAAAAAAAATTTACCATTTTTAGCTTAATTATGTAGCATGATTATTAAGTATGTAATTGGTATTTAACCCATTTAGCAGTTCAGTATCACTTTGAAGATACTTCAAGGTGCTTGAAATTAAAAAAACTGATATTTCTCGGGTAAGTCTAATAAATTGAACAGGGACTGTATATTAATCAAATTTTAGGTTTCCTATTTGGGCTTCCTTCCTTTCACCTTTCTCTAACCTTTGGATCAAAAATCATAACATAACATATCATCCTAACAGTACCGCTTTAATAACGATATATATTTACGTCAGTAAGTATCATTAATGTCATATGTCACAGTTATTATTATTGTCAGATTATTTATTTTACGTCAGTTAATAGAGGAAAATAACTAATTAAAGAGGACCCGCTTTCTTTACTTTATCTGAGCGTTAAAATATATAACAACTCTATTTATTTCTAATTTGCAAATTTTTATCAGCATAGATATCGTAATTTTGCACAAAACGATCATCATTAGACCACTTCAATCCAATTAATTCTTTACAAAAGGCGATAACCTTTAGAAGAACATTTCGTCCGGTCGTGTTGCGCATCACAGGTTATACAATGTCAAATCATGAAGTTCATGCTGTTAAGATAAATTCTATTTTTGCATCAATGTTAATTATTATTACGATAAACCATTAACAGGGAACTACAATTTTGACCTGTTTGCCCCTGCGTCTAGATTAGATTACGTAACATAATCTTTGTTACTCGTGCTGATTGTTATGTAGTAGGTGTGTTGCGTGAATATTGAGTATTTCTACAAAGACGCCACCTAGTATAATAAACGCAAATTATGTCTAGTATAATAAAAAAATATCATTTAGGGTGGTAATAGAAAGTTAATGAAAAGGTAATATAAAAGCCGCGTTTATTAAAAAATACTTTTAAAAAAGTGCAATGTACAAAGTATTATGTTTATATAGGATTATGCCACAGTGACTGGTGTAATGAAAATTACATTTTTGCACCAATTACACCAATAACTCTGGCTTAATACTATATAAACATAATTACTTAAATGAGACATGCCACAAGAAGCCTCTTTATTTTGTTCAAATATTACATAAGCAGATTTATTACTATTATTCCCCACACTCATCCAGGAACCGAAGCTTTTCACCTCACAATTTTTACAGAATGGATCGATTTGCTTGAAAATTTGAGAATAAGTAGTGGATAGTCCAAGGATCAAAATCTATATGATGCCGAAAGGCGCTGTTACCATGGGGGTACCATACTAGACATCTCGGGGGTGGAAATTTTTTTATTATATTTTGACCGCAAAACTTGATAAAAACATTCATTCTAACCAAAAAATGTTCTATACATTTTTTTGATAAAATGAATAGTTTTCGATTTATTCGCTATCGAAAGTGTTAGTTTTATATCGAGAAAATCAATGTTTTTTGATATACTCATTTACGATTCACTCAACCTTTGCAGTAGAAAATATTTTTTCAAACCAAGTTCTTGAAAATTAAATATCTTGCAATTTCATATTTAAACATTTTTTCGTATCTCTGATGCTAATCTTTCTATTCTGAAGAAAATGGCATTTTTCACCAAACTACAAAAATTCGTTATTTGCTTTTAACTCCAGTTTTTTTAAAAACTAATCATGTTAAGCCAGTCAAACTTCTAGAATTTATTAATAATACTTAAATATAGAAGAGTGAATAAGGCCAATGACTAAAAACACCGCCAACAAAATTATGCTTCCAATTGGTTTTTCCTTTTTTTTTTTATATATATATATTGATTTTTTAACCGTAACTTCTTAATTTTTTATCTGTAAAAGTTTATTAAAAAAAATTTTGTAGGTTTTTACAAGATCTATAAGCCCATTAATATTAAATCTTTTTAAAATCCTCAGTCGCAAAAAGACGTGACTTTGAAAGGGTTGGTAAGTTTAAATTGTCAATAGCTCACGCAATTTGTGCCGTACAAAAATTTTTTGCAAACCAGGTTCTTGGGAATTAAATAAGCTATAATTTTGTATTTGAATATTTTTTCGTATCTTTGATGCTAATCTTTCTATTCTGAAGAAAAATCCATTTTTTTCCAAACTACAAAAATTCGTTATTCGCTTATAACTCCATTTTTCTTTAAACTAATCATTCTAAGCCGGTCAAACTTCTAGAACCTATTAAAAATAGATAAATAAAGAAGACCAAATAAGGTCGATGACTAATTTTATTAGGGTGGTGATTAGGGGGTTGCTTCCGATCAGTTTTTCACTGAAAAAAATAGGGGCTGACATTCATTTTCATTATAAATCACTTAATTTTTGAGCTAGAGACTTTTTTTAGAGATATATATTATCAAATGCTTTAAATTAGTTTGAACAAGTTATCCTCGAAAAATGCATAGTTTTCCCGTCTTTTGATTTTGAAACTGCAATATTTAGCATTTGAAACGAAAACTTTTGGAGTTATTAGAAGAAAACTTATTAAAAGCATTGATTTTTTCGATATAAAACTAACACTTTCGATAAAAAAATGTATAGAATGTTTTTTGCTTAGAATTAACGTTTTTACCAACTTTTGTGGTCAAACTATAATAAAAAATTTTCACCCCCGAGATGGGGTGGCAACCACCCCTATGGTAAAAGCGCCTTTCAGCATTATATAGATTTTGATCCTTGGACTATTCACTACTTATTCTCAAATTTTCAAGCAAATCGATCCATTCTGTAAAAATTTCGAGGTTTTGTCTTATTTTAAGCTTTATTACTTGGACTATCACTACTTGTTAACAAACGTATGCGAAGCACCCACTCACCCCTCCACCCATGTTACGTAATAGTTATTTATGATATAAGTGTTAAAAGTACACGTTTAAGGCACGCATGTGAAGGCATGTGAGCGAAAGCGAGTTCTGCAATTCACATGAGTGCCTTAAAAATGTACTTTTTAACACTCATATCATACAATATTTTTTCTACAAACGTAATTACAGGGCAATATCTACAAAAACTTTTACTTGAACTTGACTGACATTCCAATTTTATATTTTTTTGACATTACATCAAAATTGCATATACGGTCAATACGAACTGCAGTGCCTTAAATTATTTTTAAAGCACTAGTGCCTTAAAGTAGCATTTTTAACGCTCGTATGGAGTGCTAAAAATTGCATTTTTAACACGGTTGTAGAAAAACATTTTTAAATCGTTTTTTATTTTAATGTATTCTTTTTTTTTGTTGATTCATGAGAAGCGGTTATAATTCTAGAAATAAAATAAATTTAGGATAAAGGAGTTTAACGTACATAATATTCAAATAATCAAACCTGATTGACACAGTATTCAACACAGTATATCAAGTAAGGTACAAATATTATACTCTTAAGTAATAGCACGAACACAACAAAATTCTTTTAAATTTCGGTATACATACTTACACCTTCTTCACGTGCCATCATATCAGAATTATCCCACGTTGGCGATCACCAATGCGAAGGTTTCTCGATCTTCTGTAATATGGAATACCTACTAATTGTCCTGCATTTGATATCCGAGTCCATTCACAAATGTTTTTTAACCAAGAAACTTGTTTTGTTCCTACACCTCTACGGCCCTCTATTTTGCCTTTAAGGATCAGTTGTAATATTTTATATCGATTTCCCCTCACTATTAGGGAGCGTTCAAGTATTACGTAACGCAATTTTTGAGGATTTTTCACCCCCCTCCCCCCATGTAACGCACCGTAACGTTTTTATGTACCCCCTCCCCCTACCTAAACGTTACGTAACACCCAAGTGGCCATTTGAACCTAAATGGAAAACGAGGTTGCGAAAAGTACGGGAAACTCGGTAAAAGAACTTTGTTATTATTTTAATGGCATTTGAGGTAATAATAAAAACACAATCATCATTCAGCCTTAAATGTCCACTGCTGAACATAGGCCTCCTCCCCTCGTTTCCAACCACGTCTATCCTGCGCCGCTCTCATCCAGTTTTTATTTAGCTTTCTTAAGTCGTCAGTTCATCTTGTAGGCGGTTTCTCTTGTCTTCGCTTGACCTTCATTCCAATAACCTTTTTGTCCATCTTCCATCTGTCATTCTGGCAATGTGTCCTGCCCATCTCCACTTCAACCTGGCTAGCCTTTCGATGACGTCAGTCACCTTTGTTCTTCTCCTGATTTCTTCGTTTCTGATTTTGTCTTGCAGAGTTATTCCTAACCTTGAGCGCTCCATTCTTATCTGCGTTACTCTTAGTTTGGTAGCCGAGGCTTTAGTTAAGGCAAGTGTTTCTGATCCGTACGTCAAGACTGGGAGGACGCACTGATCAAATACCTTTCTCTTTAGGCATGTGGGCAACCCACTTTTAAAAGTTTCTCTCAGTTTTCCAAATGCTGCCCACCCAAGAACGATTCTTCTATTCAGTTCATGTGTCTGGTTATCCCTGCCACTCGTAATTTCATGTCCCATGACATGAAATATGTTCAAAACTTACAATAATAATCTTTTATTATTAATTTTACATTTACATTTACATTTTCCCTACTTGGCCCCATCCTTACATACATTTTTGGTTTCATTTCTTTATTGTTCTTCTCATGCATTCTTCTATTTTATCTTTTTTAATAAAAGCTTAAAATAAAATAACATATTTATAATTTCAACATTTTATTTTGCTTAGTAAAAATTTTTGTATAACGAATAATATACGATGCTACCAGTAGTTTCGGAAAAATAGTGAAAAAAATGTGTAAAACTTTTTGTTCTTCAACGCCCTGTATCGTGAAACCAAAATTATTTAGTAAGCAAACCCCAATTATTTTTTAATTTTTCACCTATCCTAGAGATCGTGTTACCTTTTTCTGAAACACCTTGTATATATATAAGAAGGCACTTATGGAATAAAATTATTTCTGTCCTTGTTTTAAATAATTTTAAAAACGCTGGGACCCGTATATTTTCATATATAAAAATGTGTGCTTTTTAAACATAAATTTAAATGTACAGGGTGATTCATGCAAGCCTAGCGTAAGTCCATTATCTTTAATTTTAATTAAACACCCTGTATATTTTTGTTGTTAGAAGCTGCTTAACAACCTCATCTCAAAAATGTGTATTATGTAGGGTCTATTATGAATAATGCAAGGTGAAATTTTGAAATTATATATAATTTTCGTCAAGATGTTAATCACATAAAACTTTGAAATTAATAATTCAGGAATCACACTTTAAATAAGGGTATTATTTTTTAAAATATCTATCACTTTTCTAAACTAAGTATCAATATAGTGGGTTTTGTATTTAATGCTTTTTATTTAAAGACATTTTTAAATAATTTGAAAATTTGCGTACATATTTAAAACATTAATATAATGAATACCTACCTACTGCTGAAAACGATACTGCATGTTATGGACTTAAATTACCCATTTCATTTTTACCAAAATTAAAGTACCTACCTATCTATTCATGAGATAAACCCATAAATAACTCCGAGGGAACAGTTCCGGATATTGAAAACATAATATGACACATGGTCTTTTGAAAACAAAACAATTCTCAACGAAAGAATCCCTTTAGGTTGGCACTTGACATCATTTTTACCCTGAAAATCCTATGTCGCTAAACCATCAAATATAATTTAGGTGAAGTGAAACGAAAGAAGATTATGCGCTGTTGGATGTTGGGCTTTTGGTTGTATAATATAAATGAGAAATGGTTTACATTTCAGCAATGAATTTTTTTTAGAGTTTTCGGTTGATTTTATACATTTTTCAGTAGATAAGTAGATTGGAGTTCAAATCAGTAGGTTTTATACAGTTTTCAGTAGATCGGAGTTCAAATCAGTAGGTCTGCTGAAAAATCAGTAGACAAATCATAAATACAATTCAGGGTCTATGTAAAACATAAAAGAAATTATGTAGTTTTTTTATTAGTTAAAAAGGATGTTACGTAACGCGCTGTTCGAACCCCCCTCCCCCCATGTAACGCGCCGTAACGTTTTACAAAACCCTCCCTCCCCCCAAACTGCGTTACGTAATACTTGAACCCTTATAGACGTCCCAGATATAGTCTATAGTCTATATATAGATAAACATTTTCCGATGTTTAACAGTCTTTAGCAGTTCTCTATCTTTGTTGACCCACCTTAGTACTTCTTCATTAGTTTTTCTTGCTGTCCAAGGTATATTCAGCATCCGTCTATGAATCCACATTTCCAGTGCTTCGATTCTGTTCATGGTTAATATTTTAGCGTACACACTTCTCAACTTCTGCACCATACAAAAGTACAGACCAAACGTAGCACTTAACAATGCTTTGACTTAGTTCTAAACTGAGATGGTTATTGCAAAGAAATGACTTTATTTTCATCAAAGTAGTTTTATTTCTATGTCTGGATCTAGCTGGTCCGTTATCACAATTCCCAAATATGTCATTTTGTGAACTTTCTCAACTTGAACTCCGTTTAATTGAAGCTCTGCATCTGGATGAAGGTCGCAGGATCGGTGGTTTTGTTTGAGTTTATCGCAATGCCCATTTCATCTTCTACCTCATGAATAAGGTCAAGCAGAATTTGGAGACCTTCAATATAATCTGACAGAATTACTGTAACGTCTGCATATCTAATCACATTAAGTAGTTCCTCGTTGGTTTTTTCTATATGGCTGTCTCTCAAGTGCTTTTTAAATAACTGGTCCGAGTAAACATTGAACAATGTTGGCGACAAAATGCAACCTTGTCTGACTCCTCGTTGTATAGAGATTTCATCGGTGTAGTTATCTTCAATTTTTACGATAGAATTTTGATTCCAGTACAAATTTTTAATGACACGAATATCTTTGTCATCTATTCCTATATTTTTCACTATCTGCATTAATTTTACATGATTTACTTTATCGAATGTCTTTTTGAAGTCCACCGAACATGCAAATACATATTTTCTTTGGTCGCGGCATTTTTGTAATAGAGTATATTCGAGATCTTCTTCGAATTTGCATCTAATTCTGTTGTAAAGTATTCTACGGAAAATCTTAAAGGTGTGGAATTCGGTATACATATTAATTCAAAATAACAGTCTTCAGTCCACGCCATCCAGATCTATGATCCAAGTTTTCGATGTTATTACATATTTTATGCTCAATGTTGTATGCCTACTCACTTTTATCCGATTTTGGAATGTCTACTTTTGGAATGTCGGATACTCGTCGACTAATGTCGAAATAATCGTAGGGCAGTTGCAAAAACCTTTGAGTGAAGCATTTAAGCGTAGAGCTAGATTGAGTGGAAGATTGAGAAATTACCCTCCATCATCCAAAACTAAGTTATCAACTTGTTTGTTTTACTTTTACTGGTGGTGGAAGAAATCTGTTGTCTAGATGCCTAAGTAGGCCATTTCTTGGACGGCAGCATTTTATGTTTCTACATTTTAAGGTTAGTCCAGGGCGGATCAGTTTTGAGATGGACGTTGAGAGGTGACTCTAATTTTTTTGCAGAAATTGCTTGGAATTAACCCATATAACAATAATTGAGTTATCCTCCCACTCAAGAAGGTCCGGAACATTGTTTAAATAATCAAAATGTCAAAACATGAAGGAAAAATTCGATTTTTTTCTTCGCTTTTTGATTATAACTTTAAAAGTATTCACTTTCGGGAAAAGTTGCACTAAAATAAAATAGTCCTGTCGCCAGGGGGGGTACAACGGCCTCGTTAATTCAGATGGACTTACCCAAGTTTTTTTTATGTATTTTGACCCGTAGAACCCGAATTTTTTGGGTAACAGTTGATCCGGATGTCGATAAGATTGTTATAGACCAAGAACTTGAGGAATCAAATAACAGCGATTTTTGGCAAAACAAAACAATATTTTGTATTTTTTGGGTCATTTTAAGCAAAAAATATTTCTACAAGTTTTTTAGTAGGATGCACAGTTTTCGAGATAAACGCGGTTGAACTTTCAAAAAATCGAAAAACTGCAATTTTTAAACCCGAATAACTTTTGATTAAAAAATAAAATAGCAATTCTGCTTAGCGCCTTTGAAAGTTCAAGTCAAATTATGTCGGTTTTGATTATTTGCATTGCTAAAAATTTATTGTGTTATTGTTAAACAAAGCTACAAACAACTAGTGCGTGAGTGATGTTTCTATGATTTCTCATTTAAAATCGAACGAGTAGGTAGAATAGGTACTAGTGCAATCAAGACTATTTCTACGTTACATGCGTTAAAACGCATGTAAAAGCACGGGAAACCCTACGTGTTTATAGCTTTGTTAAACAATAAAAAAATAAATTTTTACCAACGCAAATAATCAAAACCGATATAATTTGACTTAAACTTTCAAATGCGGTAAGCAGACTTGCTATTTTATTTTTTAATCAAAAGTTATTCGGGTTCAAAAATTGCAATTTTTCGATTTTTTTAAAGTTCAACCGCGTTTATCTCGAAAACTGTGCATCCTACGAAAAAACTTGTAGAAATATTTTTTACTTAAAATGGCCCAAAAAATACAAAATATTGTTTTGTTTTGCCAAAAATCGCTGTTATTTGATTCCTCAAGTTCTTGGTCTATAACAATCTTATCGACATCCGGATCAACTGTTACCCAAAAAATTCGTGTTCTACGGGTCAAAATACATAAAAAAAACTTGAGTAAGTCCATCTGAATTAACGAGGCCGTTGTACCCCCCCCTGGCGACAGGACTAAAAGTTGCGTAATTAAATTTCCTACAATATAAGATTGCAAGAATATAAGCAATAATTGCGAAAAAAAACATAAAAAAAACAATTATTCGCATTTTACGTTTTTCAGCCATTTCTGCTACACTTAAAAACTTTATGGTATGATAAAACAATACTGTAAATTTAGTTAAGATCGGTTTAATAGATTTTGCAAAATAAATTTTGCAATCCAGTTTCGCAAAAAAAATCATTTTTTCAAAATATTGCAGGACTGAAAATAAAGCAGATAGCAAGTTAATTTTTTTTACAAATAGAAGAATCCTGTAGGTACCTTTAATTTGCAATTTGCAAATTTAAAATCGCGTAACTACCCCGGCGCCAGAAATTTTTTTTAAATAAACATTAATTTTTGGTTCAACGCGCAGGACAGCGGTGTTCGATTCACACAAGTTGATTTTTACCAAAATTTCTACCAATCTTTATCTAATATATTATTTTCTTACTCTATAATATTTTGTTGTATGTTCATATTTTAATTCCACAAAAATCAAACTAATTTGATTATTGTTTGTGAGAAATTCTTTAAACAATTGCATATGTTTAAAAATAATACACTTTTATTTTCTTAAGTTAAAATATATGAACAAAGAAAGTTTTTGCTAAAAATAGTGTTATTTCAAAGGACAGAGTATGTGTTTTTATTTTGCAATAAACAAATTTATTTATTTTTCGAAATGTACTAAAAATTAAAATGTATCAATCATTATCAAAGGTCATTGGAATGCCCAATCAGAGCGAACGTATCCGTTGTCCTGCGGGTAGCACCAAAAATTAAGGTTTATTTAAAAAAATTCCTGACGCCGTGTTAGTTAACCGATTTTAATTTTGTAAATTGAAAATGAAAGGTAACGTATTCTTTTATATGTAAAAAATTCAACTTGCTGTCTGCTTTATTTTTAGTGCTGCAACATTTTGAAAAAATGATTTTTTTTGCCAAAGTTGGATTGCAAAATTTATTTTGCAAAATCTGTTAAACCGATCTTAATGAAATTTACAGTATTGTTTTATCATATCATAAAGTTTTTCTGGGTGAAATATGAAGGTCTTAAATGTAGCATAAATGGTTAAAAAACGTAAAATGCGAATACTTGTTTTTTTATGGTTTTTTCGAAATTATTGCACTTTTGCAACAAGGATAACAATTTTTAAAATTTTCAGTAAATCTATATTGTAGGAAAGTAAATACTTTTAAAGTTATAATCAAAAAACCAAGAAAAAAATCAAATCTTTCCTTCATTTTTTGACATTTTGATTATTTCAACAATGTTCCGGACCTTTTTGAGTGGGAGGATAACTCAAATATTATTATATGAGTTATTTTCAAGCAATTTCTGCAAAAAAAAATATGAGTCACCTCTTAACATCCAAATGTACTAATATTTATACAGATGCGCCCTGGTCTAGGTGTGAAGCAAGTATATTCAGTATTCGCTTTCACAGTATGCATTGAATGCCATTTAATGTCTGGGAAATCTTGGAAAAAAACGTAGTGGATCGTATTTATTCGTAGTCGCTGCTTGCAAATCTTGTTCAATTCTCGTAGAAAGAATAATATCAAGTTCTTTGTCGGACTTTCTTGTAACTTATAGTTTCGTACTTTAACAGAAATGCTTATGAGGCTAGTGAGAACGACGCTTATGAACACGAGAAATAGAGTAACCTTTTATTTGATAACTCCATAACTTTGCTGTTTTTGGAGGGTGCACGGCATCATAAAGAGTCATAAAATTTATACCCTCACAGCTGATTTTTGCAGGATTTTTTGATAAAAATACTTACAATTAACTACATAGTCATATTGTAATTTTTCCAGTTGTCGGGCGCACAAAAGTTTAGAAACCTCTATGTTTACGAAACGGCCCCATCTTGAAAATTTTCCTTATTAGAAAAGTTGTCAGGCATGACTAACTAATTAAACGAAATCTCATGAGGGAAGTAATCATGTTTTTGAAGTTATACTTCTTTAGGCGCGATTGGGAGTGAATTTTTATTATTCTGCGCGCATGCGCACACAGACAGTATGGGGTTCGTTGCTAAATCTTTTAAGTTATGTATGTGTCACTCCAAAAAGGGTGTGGAAAGAATATATTAGTGTTTTTAGTAAATATATTTATTATATAAAAAAAATAATGATGCGGCTGTAGTTTCGTGTTGCAATGAAATTGAAAATGGTTATTCATTTTTTATATTTATTATAATTTTTGTGTCTTTGGATTTGTCTTCCTCGGGAATAAGATAATAATTAATATTTAAAGTATTTTTATACTTCACTTGATCTATTTGTCACTATGTCTGGCAATCTTGTAATCCGTAAAAACAAAGGGAGTATAGCTCAGTGGTAGAGCGTTCGACTGGAGATCGAGAGGTCCCCGGTTCGAATCCGTGTGTTTTTTAATTTTGTTTTATTTTTGGTAGTGTTTTAATAAACATTTTTGGAAAGTAGTAAGTTAAAACTAGTTTAGTCTTTAAATAAAATATAAATCCACGAGGAAAAATTTCCTGTAGTTGACTGTATACCATTACAAAAACATAAAATCCTTTATAAAAGGTATATTTGTTAAAATCCCTATACAGGGCTACATCAAAGACAGAACTAGTTTTCGATCGGTTGACCGATCATCATCAGTGCAATCCTAAAATGTGTACAACCAGATAAAATGATGCAAAGTATTTAAAATGTTGACTAAGGTTATAAAAAGTTATAGGTTATACTCACTTAGAATCTACATGCTAACCACCAAAGTAAAAATATATGGGTAAAAACCCTTTACAATTGATCCGTCATCGGAACATATGACAAAGATGTCAATTATAACATGGATGAATAAAATATCCAATGTTTTTCGCCCGAGGTACCAATGAGCTCTATCTGACAAGTTCACATCATGGCTGTACGGAAGCAAGTGATTTTGATAACGGAAATTCTGAATGGTGACATAACAGGAATGACAGTTCCACAGGAAGTTATAATTTCCCTGTTGTTTTGTGGTATTTATTGTAAAATTTGTTAAATTAATAACAATAAAAACAGTCGTTCCCACTGTGGTAAATAGTCTGTAAATGTGGTTTGCCTACTTCCTCCATTACAATATTTTAACATTTACATCAAGTCTATTTCCATTTTTACAGACTATTTACCACAGTGGGAACGACTGTTTTTATTGTTATTAATTTAACAAATTTTACAATAAATACCACAAAACAACAGGGAAATTATAACTTCCTGTGGAACTGTCATTCCTGTCATGTCACCATTCAGAATTTCCGCTATCAAAATCACTTGCTTCCGTACATCCATGATGTGAACTTGTCAGATAGAGCTCATTGGTACCTCGGGCGAAAAACATTGGATATTTTATTCATCCATGTTATAATTCACATCTTTGTCATATGTTCCGATGACGGATCAATTGTAAAGGGTTTTTACCCATATATTTTTACTTTGGTGGTTAGCATGTAGATTCTAAGTGAGTATAACCTATAACTTTTTATAACCTTAGTCAACATTTTAAATACTTTGCATCATTTTATCTGGTTGTACACATTTTAGGATTGCACTGATGATGATCGGTCAACCGATCGAAAACTAGTTCTGTCTTTGATGTAGCCCTGTATAGGGATTTTAACAAATATACCTTTTATAAAGAAAATATAAATAACCCGTTGAAAGTATATTTATTTCGTTGAAATCATATACTTGAAGTATAACTTCTTACGTGCGTACAAACTACACACACATTCTTTTTTTTAAGTGTAGGCCCAAGACCTCAATATTTGTTGCAAAATAATATGACAAGTAACAAAAAACTTAATGATTTAAGAAATGAGAAGTCCCAGATATAAACAATAAATCTGAAAATTCTCGTGGAACCACTTTCTGGTAACATCCATAATCTCTGCCTTTTACAATTTATAAGGCATGGAGACGACGAGTCTGGGAGAGTTAGGATTTCCCCCGATAGTTGCGGTTACAGAGCACTGGCTTGAAGTCAACGAGCCTTTTTTGTAGAAAAATATACCACAATTGCCAGGTATGATCGTCCAAGTTCTTACTTTTTCCAAGAATCCTTCTTTGAGTTTTCCTTAGTTTATAATAAAAATCTTAATCTTTACATTATTTGCATTTATGGATCACCTGACTCTACCGTGGAACTATTTTTTCAGAACTTGCTAAATTTGTTAGATGACCTGCCTCATAAAAGCAGAAAAATTCTATGCGGTGACTTTAACATTAATTATGCTGCTGCTTGTGCTACCCAAGTGTGCCTGGCCAACATATTTGAATCGTATGGTCTCTCAATGCACGTTAATTCTCCTAGAAGGATTACAAAAACTACATCTACCATAATCGATTATATTGTCTCAAATTTCTCACCCCTTGATGTCTGCTCTACAGTTATTAATGCGGGACTATCCGATCATGAAGCAGTGTATACGAAGTTTAACATCTTCAGCAACCCTCTTCAAAACCCCGACGTTTAGGTAGGATTTTTTCCGCCCAGAATTTTCGTAAATTCCAAAATTTATGCTAATTCTGAGTGGCACTTTTCTTCTATAGACGTGAACTATAATTTCAGTGTTTTTCAGATAAGCTTCTCCGCATCTTCAATATGGCATTTCCTTTAATTCCTATAAAGCCAAAACATCGGAAACCTTGGATTACGAAAGGTATCCGCATATCAGCCAAGAATATGCGTTGACTACTATACATCAAGAAATTTACTACCAATGTTTCTGTCACTAAATAGATCACAAAGTACTGGACAACATATCTAAAACTTATCAAATCAGTTAAAAAATCCTATTATCAAAATCGTCTGAGAAGCTCTAAAAGTGTTGCAAAAGAAACTTGGTCTATAATAAACGATCTTCGAAATAAAACTCACACAGCTCAATCATTTTCCCTTCCAAATCCTGAAAGTCTAAAGGATTCCTTCGTTAATGTGAGTAAAAATATAACATCAACTATTTTGCCGCAACAAGATCCCATTTTCTATCTCCCTAATTCAAGAAAGGTCTCGAATTCATTATTTTTAAGACCAGTCGATAACTCTGAACTGATCTAAACAATCAATAGTATCAAAAGCAAATCATCCTGTAGTACTGATGGACTATCTATAAAAATTTTCTCTAGTCTCACAGAAAATGTGTTGGAAATCCTCGTCTTACTAATTAATGATTCCTTCGAAAAAGGTAAATTTCCAGAGTGCCTAAAGACAGCCATTATAATTCCTCTTTATAAGGGTGGTGAAAAATCTAATGCCTGCAACTATAGACCTATTGCCTTACTACCGGTACTCTCCAAAATTATTGAGAGACTCATTAAAACTCGACTTATGCCCTTTATCGTTGATAACAACATTGTATCACAAAATCAGTTCGTCTTTTTAACTAATAAATGTACCACTGATGCCATGTTTTCTGTACTACATGAGGTTTACCAAGCACTAAACAATAAACGTTATACTGCCACTGATTTCTGTGACTATACCAAAGCTTTTGATTGTATACATCACGACATCTTGATTAAAAAACTAAATTTCTATGGAATTCGAGGTATTTCTTTGAATTGGTTCCAATCCTACTTGAATAATAGGAAACAACTAGTTAGAGCAAATAATACTGACTCTAGTCTCAAAAACATTGTATGTGGAGTACCACAAGGTTCAGTATTGGGTCCTCTTCTGTTTCTTACCTTTATAAATGACATCACTAATTTAAAAATCGATGGAAAAATTTTTCTTTTTGCTGATGATACCAGTATAACTTGGAGCAACTCAACTATTGCATCTCTTCATGAAACTATAACTTCGGATCTACTGACGATAAAGACCTGGTCTGTCTCTAATTTACTCTCTTTTAACGTAGATAAAACAGTATATAGCATTATCTTTTAAAGAAGCTCTTCAACCTTTGCCTCTTAATAACAGCCAGATCAGTACCGTTGATTCTGTAAAATTTCTTGGTTTGTTTAATTCGTAAGTACCTTCATGTCTTTCCAGCAAGGCCCAATCATCTTTACTCAGAATCATCTTTACCAGAAATTCAATCTTTGATATTTATTTACCGATCCCATCCACTGAGTTAGTAAAGAAATATATACTATATTCCATAAAAAAACTTTACAACCATCTACCTTTACAACTTAAATCTGTAACATCTTTCCCAAAGTTCCGTAAAATGACAAAAGCCTATCTATCTAAAAGACCATACTATTCAATAGAAGAATTTCTTAATGAATAACTAAGAAAATTGGGTTTCATAATATGCAGTAGCTTAAACTTGTCAATTCCTAATGTTGTATTTTATTTTTTTATTTTTTTGTTGTAAGTATGTTCAACTTGCAATTTATATAAATTTTGCTATAAATTGTTTTTGTATTTGCTTTTATATCTTATACAGTAATGAGCGTGCTAATAACCGGCCAAATAGCGCAAAAGATGGAAAACATATTAAATTGTGAGATAAAAAAAATAAAACTAGTAGAGTTGTTAAATTTAGCGATAGTAACATATAAATTGACATTATATTGATTGTTTCCCACCTCTAGACGTATCAGAGGAGTACGTCAACTAGAACTGTCACTGTGACAGTGGCATTTCTCAAACTCGTCCGATACGTCTAAAGGTGGGAAACAATCAATATAATGACAATCTATAGGTTGCTATTGCTAAATTTAACACCTCCACTAGGTGTATCTCTTTTTATCTCACAACTTAATATGTTTTCCATCTTCTGCGTTATTTTGCCGGTTATTAGTGCACTCATCACTCTATACTTTATATTGACGATTTATCTAATTTTAGGAAATTGTTGTTGTTATTATTTATTATTGATATTATTTTTCTTTTGACTGTATGTAAGCTTTGTCCATAAAATTGTAAAAATTTTCAGTGACAATAAAGCATATTTCTATTCTATTCTATAGTAAGGGAGACGAAGGGGACTCGACAATATACAGTCATATTCCGTCTAATCGTCTAGGAAAAATTCCAACGAAAGTTGATTACGTGTACTCAGAATATGAGTAAAATGATAAATTAAAGACAGCTTATGTTTCATTTATGTTGAAAGATGATCCACCATACGTCCGTTTCGGTCTCTACTGACCTCTTCATCCAGTCAAAGGATGAACTCTTTCTAGCAATCTAGTTGCAATGAGAGAATGGCTAATTGTGTTATAAATTAAAGTTCCAAGCTTTTGTAAGATATTTTTTAAAAGCTTTTGCTCTTTAAAGAATAATCTTGAAAGTTATTTTAAGATTTAACATAGATATCTTAGTATTAAATTGTTGATAAAATAAATGGTCAAGGTTAACAAATTTGCTATCTATATTATTTAGATTAGAAATTAAAAGTTGCATAATGGTTTTAAATAAATCTTTTATTGTTATGAACACATATGTTAAATATGCGTGTTAGTGATTTATGAGAGAACACGCACCTAGAAATGCAGATATTATTTTATTTAATAAAAATATTATCACAATAATCTAGTTAAACTATTTAAGATGGAACCGGTAAAAGGTTCACTAAATAAATTTGTAAAAACAGACGTAGTGAAAATTACCATTTCTAATTCAAAATATTTGAAAGTAAAGTCACTCGGACTAATATGGAATAGCATGAGAATATTGAGGTAACGGACACTTTTTCTTCCTCTTTCAGCACCCTGTCCGATTATTATCGAACGGTAGCGATTATATGGACACTGTCGGAGATTTTAGCCAAGATGTTCTTCTTCGGACTGGGTCACTTCTTCAGACTTTTTTTCCTTAAACCCCTGCCCTAGATTAATATTAATTTACTGCTTTAATAGTCCATTCACTCACGGTAAAATATTGCAAAACCTTCAAACCAATAAAATTTAATATGTCAAAGAAAAAAAGTGATATTGTGCCGATGTGTGCTTTTGCCCAGGGGGTGACATTCGCCCCTTCTCGGGGTGAAAAATATACGTTCAAAATAAGTCCTGAATTGGATGAACTAACTAATAATCCTAAGCAACTTTTTTTCAATACTGTTTTTCATTAAGTCATTACTTTTCGTGTTATTTGAGAGTGAAAATGTAAGTAAGTTACGATCAAAATAATTTTGGCCCCTTTTTTTGTTAGGAACAAAAATCGTGAAAATCACCCTCTAATTAGGATGCGAAATGAAATTAATCGTTACTGTTTCACAAATTACTTTACTTATGTATTTTTTGTAAGATCTGTATGGTTCATAGGCTCCTTGGTTCATATTTTTGAAAAGGTTGTAGTTAAATGGGCTAAACGAGCCACTAATTATGAGTGTATATGTTACAGTTCAAGTTGATTATCCAGTTGGAGTTGACTCCAACTAGTTGGAGTCAACTCTAACGGCTGGTTTCAGTAAAAGTTGATTATAAATATAAAATGAAGATTTATATTCAACATTTACTAGTAAAAGTAGACTCCAACTAGGAAAAGTATACTCTTCCCAATGCTATTTAGTAAAAGTTGATTCTGATTCACACAAACAGCCAATTCTAGAAATTAAATGTTACTGAATATGTTCAAATTAGTCTAGGCTGTATCGTCGCCCCCGTTAGGTAAATTACTCCGATTCGAATTTTTTGCACAAACTTACTCAAAAAGAGGTCCTTATAACAAATAATCCTTATAACAAACTTGGTTTGGCAATAAACACTCATACCAATAAGTATGGTCTAAAACTGAACATCAAAAAGACTAAATTCATGATTGTTACAAAGAAGCTATACACCAATATGAATTTAACCATAAATAATCAGCCAGTTGAAAGAGTTACGTCCTACAAATATTTAGGGGTTTGTTTCACTGATACTAATGACCAGACAAGAGAAATCAAGAGGCGAATTGAGATAGCGAGACAATCGTTTGTCAAAATGAAAAAGTTCCTATGCAGCCGGGACATAAATATAAACTTAAGAACGAGAATGTTAAGGTGCTATTTTTTCTCCGTTCTGCTGTACGGAATGGAAGCTTGGACTCTGAAAAAGATAAACATCAAAAACATTGAGGCATTCGAGATGTGGTGTTACAGAAGAATGTGGAAAATACCATGGACAGAAAGAGTAACAAATCAAGATGTTTTGCTGAAGATGGGGAAGGAATGCGAAGTCATAAAAACCATACAAACGAAAAAACTGGAGTATCTAGGCCACATAATGAGAGGAGAAAAGTACTCTCTGCTTAGACTCATAATCCAAGGAAAAATCTCGGGAAAGAGAAATGTGGGACGTAGGAGGATTTCCTGGTTGCGAAATTTAAGGGAGTGGTATGGGTGCAGTTCAATACAGTTGTTCAGAGCTGCAGCCAACAAAGTTAAGATTGCTGTGATGGTAGCCAACCTCCGATAGGAGACGGTACTGCAAGAAGAAAAGGTTTGGCACCAATTAATACCAAGTTGTTGTAACAGTTGGTTAGAGCAGTAGGATAGGTAAAGCAAAGAAGTCATGGTGGAAGACGGTTATACAAAACATGCCTATGAGTTGGATTAATATAGAAGAGAAGAAAATAATAATAATGAAAAAATCTAGCAATTACCTATTTACGTTGATTAGGTAGTACAATACCTTCTTATCAGTTCTATTTTCCTGTGACTTCCCTGTTCTACTATTGGAGCCATTGTTGTACTTCCAGTTTATAAACACGTACCTAGTTTATTGTTCTTATTTAATTGCTAATTTTATAGACCATTGTTACCTGTGTAAGTATCATCAAATGTCATATTGTTTTGAATCAGTTTAATTTCAAATATTCCTTTTTTATTTTTCTGGATTGGCTTCTCTTTTTATAAAATATTTTATTATGTAATGCAAGTTCAATATGCTTTAAATATACAGATATAGGTCTGGATCCAGCGTACCACAAAAGTTTATTAATAGCGAGCAGAAAATTTGTTAATAGCTTAACGATGTCTACTTGGACAAACATTGATGTACGGGAACACTTAAACAGGGGAAGTTTTAATTGTGAAACAGTTTACAGGTTTCGAACGTCAGACAATGAAAACGTTCCATGTATTTTGTCGGACAGAACTTCCAATTGATTTGTTACCCTTTCATTAAACTCATACAAAAATCAGACTGTTATTTACCACCAATATAATTCCTGTTATTTGACATTTTCTATGTGTCGGACTTATTAAAATGACGAACGTATAATATGTCAGAAAAACATTTTTTCTGGTAGGTAGTAAACTAACTTTAGTTAGGTAGTAAAGTAACTAACTAACTAAAGTCTAACTTTCTCCTTTTAACCGTATACATAACTTTTCTTTCTCCATTCTCCATTCATACGGTCTCGTTGGTTATCTTGTCCGTCCATGATATCCTTAGGATTCGCCTGTATAGCCACATCTCGAAGGCTTCAAGTTTTTTCTCAATCGATTCAGTGAGTGCCCAGGATTCAACTCCCTAAATAGTATAATATTGAGAAGATATACCATCGTAGGAGCCTAACTTTTATCTCCAGATTAAGGTTGTGGTTTTTAAAGAGTTTGGCCATGTTGTTGCATGCACTCCTAGCCTTTTCTATTCCAGATTCTAATTCTTGTGAGTGATTTATTGTTTCAAGATAGGTATACCGTTTTACTTCGGCTGTGCCGTCGCGCGTCGTGTTCAAAAAATCGCGCGTGATTTAAAGACCTCAATATCCACGTATTCTTTAATATACTATACATTGAAAGGCGCTCGTTGTGCGATTCCGTATGTTGCATTACTTATAATTAAATCACTATTGCATTATTTTTTAAATCAATAAATTTTTGCACAGTTCTTTATTGTGTTATTTTGTTTTTTTTTTGTCTTTTTTACTACTTGTACTACTGTTTTACTACTTTTGTTTTTATAATTAAATTTGTACATTCTTGCATGAAAAGCCCGAAGAGCTCAAAACCCTAGAACCGGCCCTGCTTTAATTCTTGTATTTTGTCATTAAATTGTATCTCCTTATAAAATGTTTACTATTTGCAATATTTTGCCACTGGTACACCTTTTCCATGTTTCCTTCTTTTACATACATAAATTGAAATTCAGATAAGCTGATAGATTTTTTGTAAATACATATACAAAACAAGTGGGATTAATCTTTTTCCACCTACCTCTACCGAAAGTATACTTTTCCGGACCTGATTGTAGGGAGCAAAGTTGTACTTTTCCTCCCTAGGGAGGAAAATATTTTTCCTCCCTAGGGAGGAAAAGTAAAAGTGACGTCATGGTATTCCGTTCATGAAATGTAACTTATTGACGCCCTGTACAATATCTATTTTCTATTACGTAAGTTTCTATACATTTTAACGTTTATTTATAAAACACTCTGTATTTTGCAGAATGGTAAAAAACAGTAAATTTTTATTTTGATTTAACAATGTTTACATTATTAATTTGACTTATATTTGACAGTTGACAGTTATATTGTACGTACTTGTTAGTTTTAGTTCTAATAAATTTTGTTGGTTAGTTACATAAATAAATTAAGTAAAAATGAAAAAATGACTTGTTAGTTGAGGAAGGTGGAAAAACCATATGTATAACATGGGAGTAAAGTGCCTTTTCCTCCCTTGAATGATTACTGCCCTCCGCTACGCGTCGGGCAGTAAACTTCATTCTCGGGAGGAAAAGTAGCACTTTCCTCCCTTGTTATACAAATAGCTATAATCCTATTACAATTTAAAATTTAGTAAAAAAAGATAGTACATACATATATATTTAATGCTTGTACTTTAACCGATTGAATGTATAGGAAAATAATCATTATGATACCACGCCCCCGTGCGTGAAGATGTCATGTAAGTGCTTAACATGTCAATTTTTTCAAGAGACCGATAAGATAATTTTGAGCGTTTCCTTAATATAAATTATTTAAATTATTATTTAATTGTATTATTACTTTATACTCAATAGGGAACTTGCATAAAATTTTAAATTCGAAAAAATGTTGTAAATCACACAAAACATAATTTAAAACATGTATCAAAGATAAAAAAGTTTTGTTTGTCTTTCGTTTGGCCCCTAAAGACGATTAAAAATTCAAATTATACCAGAAGGTCCAACACGCGTCGTGACGTCATCGGGTTATATGTTTACATTCTGAACCAACAAAGTAAACAAAATTGTATATAATTTTAAATTAGACATTATAGACGTCAGTAGAAAATACAGTTATGTGACGTTACAAGTGTTTTTGATCGTTTGAACTATTCATAGAAAATTTTTACTTTTACAAAATGGTCTTATTTTCCATAGTAAACCTTCTTTCCTTTCCTTCAATGACTATATCAAACTGCAATCTCAACAAACTGGTATATATTATTACAATGACATACGATAAGTGTCATTAGAATATAAATATTTTTTCCACCTACCTCTACCGAAAGTATACTTTTCCGGACCTGATTGTAGGGAGCAAAATTGTACTTTTCCTCCCTAGGGAGGAAAATATTTTTCCTCCCTAGGGAGGAAAAGTAAAAGTGACGTCATGGTATTTCATTCATGTAATATAACTTATTGACGCCCTGTACAATACCTATTTTCTATTACGTAAGTAGGTATTTATACATTTTAACGTTTATTTAAAATCTGTATTTTGCAGAATGGTAAAAAAACAGTAAATTGTTATTCTGATTTAACAATGTTTACATTAATAATTTGACTTATATTTGACAGGTGACAGTTATATTGTACCTACTTTTTAGTTTTAGTTCTAATAAATTTTGTTGGTTAGTTACATAAATAAATTAAATAAAAATGAAAAAATGACTTGTTATTTGAGGAAGGTGGAAACACCATATGTATAACACGGGAGTAAACTGCCTTTTCTTCCCTTGATTGATTACTGCCCTCCACTACGCGTCGGGCAGTAAACTTCATTCTCGGGAGGAAAAGTAGCACTTTCCTCCCTTGTTATACAAATAGCTATTCCTTTATTCCGCGACGACGAGCTGGCCAAATAACGAAATAGGTGGAGGCCAATAAACTAAAGAAGAAGAAGAATATACCTAAACATAACCATAAACGGAACCATCTCGTTAAACTATGTGACGTCACGGATCGTTTGAACTATTTTAAAACACAGAAGACTTTAAATTTGTACTTCTAAGTTATTATGAGTTTTTGAAGCGTGAAATTTTGGAAATCTCATTTTTATACAAAACTGAACATTATTATGTAATAAAAAAATGTGTAAGTTCCCTATTAGACCAGGGCAATTAGGATGAAAAACACCGGAATAAATCGACTTTTAAATACAGCACCTCCCGTTGCAAACTTTTTGCATTGTGTTCAACAAATTGAACATGGTGTGTACATTGTGTTTGTATGCAACAAAGTACATCATTGCATTTACAGTGCATAAAATGCACCCAAAAGTCTATAAGCATGTCAAAATCACTATATTAAGGGCAGATTTTGTTACTCGGAAGTTTTTGGGGTCACTGGCTATCAGAACCGATCCCCGGAGCACCTGGTGCCCAAGGTTACAGCTGAGGCAAGTCATCTTCTGGAGTTTCGGGGGTTTTGGGCACTAAATTGATGCAAACAGATTATCAGATTATTCAAAGCTTTATGAGGTTGTTGAACACGAATATAATATCTGAAACGACCCTCGGAGCACCTGGTGGCCAGAGTCACTGTTAAAGTACGTCATCTTCTCGAGTTTCGAGGATTTTCGGCATTAAATTGATGCAAATAGATTACTCCAGGGATTTTGGGGTCTCTGAACACGAACACACTATCAAAATAAATCCATGTAGCACATGGTGCCGGAGATGTGCATATCAGTCACCTTGAGCAGTAGGTGCTCCGAGGGTCGTTTCTGATATTATATTCGTGTTCAGCAACCTCAAAAACCCCCGAGTAATCTGTTTGTATCAATTTAGTGCCCAAAAGTCTCGAGACTCCAGATGACGTGCCTCAGCGTGACCCTGGGACTAGGTGCTTCTTCGGTCGATTCTGATGCTGTATTAATGTTTAGCGATCCCAAAAACCCTCGAGTAATCTATTTGTATCAATTTAGTGCCGAAGACTCTCGAAACTTCAGACGACGTGCCTCAACAGTAACCAGATGCTCCGGGACCAACCCCATATATGGTTTGTTTATAAAAATAAAAATATACTGGTTTCAGGAAGTTTTTGACACTGATTGATGTAACGAGCTCAACAAAATCACATTTTTATCACTCTGTCATTGGTAATCAGTAAGTGTTATGTGTTATTTTCTGTCGCTCTGGAATATAAGGGTAATATATATATATATATATATATATATATATATATATATATATATATATATATATATATATATATATATATATATGTATATATATACGATTAATATTAAAAGTGGCATGCGCCCTTGAATCTAACTTCAGCCCGTGAGTAATGACCCGTGAGTAACTTTAGCCCGTGAGTAATGAATTATTACTCACGGGTACAGTAATGGGTGCTATTATCTATGAAAAAATAGCGAATAATGAGCATGTTATTAAACGGTCGTAGAAAAATATATTATATTGCCATATTACAAGATATTTTACTTTTTTTACAAGGTATTTTAAATTTTCCCGCACGCCGTGCGGGAAAATTTACTTTTACGCACGTCGTGCGGTAAAATGCAACTTTCGGAAACGAAATGAGTGCGTGAAAGTGGCTCTTTTACACGGTCGTAGAAAAAAGTCATTCTAAAACAAATTCAAATTACGGGTTGTATTAAATTGACCACCGACTTAGCTGGTTGTCACCAATAGACGCCGTAGGCTACGTACAGCGTGTATTGGAGACCACCGCCTTAGTGTCCAACATCCGTAACGGATAGGCAGCATAAGAAGAAAAAGAATTTTAAAAAAGCAATGATATTCTACTTGAGATATTGTATTGAATATTCTACGTGAAATATTCCATATTATACTTGGAGCATAAGTTATAAATACGGAAGAAGTCAGATTATAACTAATGAACTAAAATTATGTATTCCTTTTAAAAATTTTTTTGTTAAATTTAAATTCTCAAAGGTTATAACTGTTGCTGTCATATTTTCTTTAATTGATGTAATAAAAGTTAATTACAGACATTCATATCAATATAATTTTAAATTGGAAAAAACTTAAACGGTAGAAGTAAAAAAGCTCTGCAAAACATTATACCAACATTTTTGACCTTTCTACAATGTGTATTTGTTGAATATTACTTTATTTATAAAAAGATATTTATTATCAAATTAATCACATACGAGTATTAATTATTATTGTAGTTTATTGAAGGTTTAAAAAATAAATAGTTCACACTAAATCATCTATCGGAATTACGTAAATAGTTAAAAAAACTAGCAGTTAACATACATTTTAAACAATTATGTATTAGTAATTACAAAAATACTGTAGCGCAAAAAAATTAAATACGTAATAATAATACTTCTTTTGTTGTCCAAAATTGGCTTACACTCGTGTTTAGTGACTCGTTTAAGCCCTTTCAACTACAGCCCCCTCAAAAATAAGCACTTTGAACCGATGAAACTTACAGATCATATAAACAATACGTACACGAGTAAAGCAACTTGTGGAGCAGTAACGATTAATTTCATTTGGGATGCTAATTTTGGAGTTATTTTTACGATTTTTGTACCAAAAAAGGGTTGTACCAAAATAAAGTTGTACCAACTTTATTTTGAGCGTAACTTGCTTACTTTTGATGCTAGACACTTTTCTAAAAAGCAGAAATAAAGATTTTTTAAACACTGTAAAAAAGTTGTCATGAGTTTTTCTCGGAAAGTTTTTTATTTTTTGGTTATTTCACGTTGAATAAATATTCGATTTGGAATTTGACGAATATGAATCTTTTTTTTTTTTCATTAGCTACAACTCTGCCTCTACTAGTAGTCCGGGAACCGAAGCTTTTCGCCTCGCAATTTTTACAGAATGGATCGATTTGCTTGAAAATTTGAAAATAAGTAGTGGATAGTCCAAGAATCAAAATCTATATCATTCCGAAAGGCGCTTTTACCATGGGGGTGGAAATTTTTTATTATATTTTGACCGCAAAAGTTGATAAGAACATTCATTCTAAACAAAAAATTTTCTGCACATTTTTTTGATAAAATTAATAGTTTTCGATTTATTCGCTATCGAAAATGTTAGTTTTATATCTAAAAAATCAATGTTTTTCGATGGTATACTCATTTACGATTCACTCAATTTTTGCCGTAGAAAAAAATTTTTTAAACCATGTTTTTGGAAATTAAATAACCTACAATTTCATATTTAAACATTTTTTCGTATCTCTGATGCTAATCTTCCTATTCTGGAGAGAATGGCATTTTTTACCCAATTACAAAAATTCGTTATTCGGTTTAAACTCCAGTTTTTTTTTAAACTAATCATTTTAAGCCAGTCAAACTTCTAGGGTCTATTAATAATACATAAATAAAGAAGAATGAATAAGGCCAATGACTAAAAACACCGCTAACTTACACTATTATGCTTCCAATTGGATTTTTAATTGGTATAACGATTTATTTTTGTCCTTATATACTCTTCTTTTGTTCATTAAGTTTAGTATTTCGTCTGCCATCCAATCTTTTTTCTTTTCTGCGTAGATACTTTTTTGAAGGTTCTATTAAGTTAGCCTTTATTTTTCCCAGTTTTTGTTGATATTTTCTCTGATTTCTGGATTTCTTTGTGCACTTATATCAGTTTTTGCTTCTTTTGCTGTTTTCTCTATTCTTTTCATTTTATTTTTATGTGAGCTACTAAGAGATTATGATTAGATGATATATCTGCTCCGGGTTGTGTTTTGACTGCTGTAATACTATTCCGATATCTTTCTTTGATCATTATGTAATCTATTTGATTTCTCATTATCTGATCTTCATTATCTCTTGGCGATTTCCACGTGTACAAACGCTTATTAGGTTATTGAAAGAACGTGTTTGTAACAATCGTATTATTATCTTGGCAGAATTGTATCAATCTATCTCCTCTTTGATTTCTACCACCTAATCTAAAATTTCCCACTACGTTACTTGTGCTACCCTTTCCAATTTTGGCGTTTAGATTTTAGATCACCCATTATTACTGTGACGTCACGTGCTTTGGTAGTTCTCAATGCCTCTTGAATTTGGTCATAGAACGATTCCACCTCTTCGTCATCTTTTTCGGCCGTTGGGGCATAGACTTGAATTAGGTTTATTTTTCTGTCTGTCGTTTTTAGTTGTAGTAGCATAACTCTTTCGGAAAAAGGTAGAAAATTCTGGACGTGTTGTGAGACTTCATTGTTCAGTATTATTGCTACGTCATGTCGATGTTGTGTGTCATTATTACCAGAATAGTATATTGTATGGTCTCTAAATTGACATTTTCCATTTCCTCTCCATCGGGTTTCACTTATTCCTAAAATATTGATTTTAACTCTTTTTATTTCTTGGATTACATTGTGTGTTTTTTCAGATTCGAACATGCTGGTTACATTCCACGTTCCAATTTTAAATTCACGGTCTGCTTTTTTCTTTTTCCGGTAGGTATTTCGCTGGTTGACGACCTGAAAAGCCCAGACTCCTTTCCTGCCGGATCTTGGTCTCCGATACCCATGATCAGTACCCGTCTGCTTACTCTGTCTTCTCATTGTATGATGATTCCACTAGGGATATCTTACGACCTTTAATACAGTGGTTTCCCGTTGCCTTTTGTATTCTTATGCAGTTAGCTAATATGTTAGCTCATCCGCCTTTAGGGCGAGTTTCCCAACCCCAGGACAAAAGAGTGCCCTTCCAAACTACAAAAATTCGTTATTCGATTTTAACTCCGTTTTTTTAAACACTAATCATTCTAAGCCAATCAAACTTCTAGAACCTATTAATAATACATAAATAAAGAAGACCAAATAAGCTCAATGACTAATTTTAATTAGGGTGGGGATTAGGGGGTTGCCTTCAATCACTTTTTCGCTGAAAAAAATAGGGACTGACATTCTTTTCATTATAAGTCACTTAATTTTTGAGCTAGAGACTTTTTTTATTTCTTTAGACAGATATTTTAAATACTTTAAAATATTTTGAACAAGTTATCCTTCAAAAATGCATAGTTTTCCTGTGTTTTGACTTTGAAACTACAATATTCAGCATTTGACGAAGAAGAGCTAACATATAATAAAGTATAGCTCGCTTACTATTGGTCTTAAAGAAAATAAAAAAAAAACGGTTTTGTTTATTTTTTCAAAAGGTACATTTTTGTTAAGTAAAGTTGTTTTGATAAAACGAAAACTTTTGGAGTTATTAGCAGAAAACTTATTAAAAACATTGATTTTTTAGATATAAAACTAACACTTTCAATAGCGAATAAATCGAAAACTATTAATTTTATAAAAAAAATATATAGAACGTTTTTTGCTTAGAATGGATGTTTTTATCAACTTTTGCAGTCAAAATATAATAAAAAATTTCCACCCCCGATATGGGGTGGCAATAACCCCCATGGTAAAAGCCCCTTTCTGAATCATATAGATATTGATCCTTGGACTATCCACTACTTATTTTCAAATTTTCAAGCAAATCGATCCATTCTGTAAAATTTGCGAGGTTTTGTCCTATTTTAAGCTTCATTACTTTTGGACTAAGATAAAATATTAAAAAAGAAGAGAGAAATATAACTAAAAATTGTAACTTTAGCGATAAATTGAGCTTTACTTTGTATGGTTTAATTAAATGCAGCATTATAGCATTTTCAATTAACTAGTTTTTCCACTATTTTTTGTGTAATTATATAGCAATAAAATTGCAAGTGGAATATTGTAAAAAGGTAATTATTAAAATTATTTTCAGGATATTACAGCGCAGCGTTCCAACTTTTTAATAAGTTCTCCTGATTATTTCATTCATAGGAGATTCTGACCAATAGAAAGCTACAGAAATCTAAATTAAATTGATAATTTTTGATAATTTCCCGTCGTCAAGTATATTACGTCAGATGCCCTTCGTTGCTATGAAAAAATACATTCAGTGACATTAATGACAATTAATGTTTTAAAAATTATAAAAGTGATGACTTTCAACCGTAAAATATTTATAACAACTGTGTGTTTAATTGTACTAATTTGTACTTACATAAATAAATTACAGTAACATTTTGGTTTTTAACAGTTTTATTCATGAAATAATCGCAACAAATTGCACTCGATCTCTAAAATTAATATAGAATTTTAGAGCTCTTGTGCAATTACTACTGAAAATGTTTTTTTTTTTCCTTTGGACCTGAATAATTGATGGATCCTTAATAATTGATAAATAAATATTGTAAAATATCACTGTTTACTGGAGTGGTGGTATCCGGGAGGACCGTTCGTATGGTATCTTCCACCCGGCTGCGAAAGTAATTTGGCCGCCATCTGCAAAAACTCAAACTTCCCAAAAAGTTTAAAAGCATTTGTATCTAAATCAAAAAATTAAAATAATATTACGTTAAAAAAAACAAATTGTAAGAAGCATACCGAGTTTATTTAATATAATATCATTTTACAACTTATGTGTAATGTTTTATATTAAGGAAGAAAGGCGCAAAATGTAGCTTGTTAAAATTTTCAAAGTGTTTTAAATGTATTCATTTTTTTTTTCGAATCCTGAAAAAAAGTATTTTTGGAAAATTAAAACGCAGAATGAAAGATTACGTTATTACCGAGGGCCGAAAATCCATTAGAATAAATAAAAAGTATCTTTTGCATGAAATATATGCAATTAAAAATCACACTAAATTTTCTCTTTTATTTTCACCCCTCTAACTTATTAAAATAAACATTATAGAAGTTTTCAGGGACTTTCAACACCTTAGTAATAATGTAGTCTTTCATTCTGCGTTTAAATTTTTCAAAAATATTTATTAGTTTTCTCAGGATTCGAAAAAAATTAATACATTTAAAACACATTAAACTTTTCGACAGGCGACATTTTGCGCCTATGCCCTTAAAAGAATAAATATGTACTGTTATGATCTACTTTTTATTACTTTAATATCAATTAATCTTTATTTGATTACTCCAATTAATTATTTAATCACTTATCCACTTGTCGCAAATCATACAAAAAAATTAAGAAAAAATCTCAGGGTGCCTTTTTATAATACAAAAAAATATCTAAATTATCTTATGTGATACTTATCTTCTCTCGTGGTTTCAGTATCTCTTAGTTGGTTCTAATCGGGAAAAAATATTAGGAAAGGGAATTAAATAGAAATATATAATAAGCATACAGAATTGTCTTTTATTATCAAAATCAATACTCTAAAAATCGATCAAATTTAAAACCTGTGGACACAGCTGTCCGAATGAAATTTTTACCACTTAAATTTATTCTAGTTAAGAAAACAATTTATCGGTTTGTTCCCGATGACTTTGATAAAACAAGCTAAACAAACAAATTTAGGTATTCGCAAAATTACCTATACTTCCTATTTACTTTTTGAAATATTGGAATCTTAATTCATATGCTTTTACTCAAAATTTTAGTTTCCCAGCATAAAAATATCTTTCACATAAATTGACTGACCTTTTGCTTCACTCACTCTGATGTCTTCTCTTGACCCAAAACAGCTCTCACTCGTTGACTATGTTAGGCTACCTATCAAAGCGCTCTCCGTTCTCAAGCTTCAAATCTTTCAGCATACCAGCACCAATTCTCCAACGAGCCAGGCCTTTTTTTAACCAGTACTCGATTCAAACAGACTCCAAAAATTCTCTCCTCTCCTTCTCACAATAATACAGAATCAAAGAGGTATTTCGTCTCAATTTGATCTGTCTCTCGTTCCACTTTTCAGTTCTATTCTCCACTATTAAACAACCACTGATACTTGCTATCTAACTATCCACGAAAACGTTGACTGCTCTTCAGCGATGCCAATAACATAATAATCTTTCTTTCTCAAACTATCTCAACTTTCAAGCTTCTCTTCTCCCATTCCAAATTTCCTAGCCAATCAGAAACATTTATCTCTCCACCTTCGTCTCTTTTCATTCGAAAACAAACAGTCATTCTTTCAAAAATATTCCTACCATCATAATAATTACTTTCGGGGAATTCTACAACATTTACTCGGGGTTAAACAAAAACAGATTAAAATTCCAAACTTTCTTTTAAACTATTTTTCTAGAAACTAATAATTACCTCTACCTGTAGATTCTACCTTTCCCGTAATAAACAATCTTTTTACATTATAATCCTAAACAAATCTTCCTTTCACTTTAATTATTCACAAAAGTCTTTAGTTCTTCATCGAAAAACTCATTAAAGAAGAAATCCACTTACATGCAAACTAACTTCTAATAAATATTTACAAATCAATATACAGGGTGTATCAAATTTATGTGGCCGCGTTATATAAGAAAATATAATTTTTATTCTATTTTTGATTGATAAATTGATACACAATAGTGCATATGTAAATATAAATACAGAACAGGATGTTAACACCTCTACTAATAAGTTATACAATAAACTTTTTTCGCTAGCTTTTTTTAAGGGCAAGTATTTTAACAATTTCGGACATATCTATATTTTCTGAAATATCCTTCATCACTTTTCATATCGTTCTATAACCTGATTTAAATGTCTCCAATCATTATAACTCTCAACAAACCAACTATGTAGTAAAAGTTTTAAATATTTTGCAAGAAAGGCAATATACAAAACCTTTTGAATTACAATACGCCAACCAAACTCTTTGAATTATTTCCCCATAACCTTTCTTCTTCTTCTTAAAGTGCCCTCTCCTCGATGGAGGTTGGCTACTACAATTGCAAACTCTTCTCTGTCTTCAGCTGTTCAAAATTTAGTCCTGTCCATTGTCGGATGTTTCTGAGCCACGATAGTTTTTTCCTTCCTAGTCCTCTCTTTTCTTCGATCTTTTCTTTCAATATAAGTTGAGCATATTGGTACTTACTTATTATTGCAAAGTATGTGGCCTAGAGTATGATGTTTTTGACTTTCAGAGTGTTGAAAAGCAGTGCCGGATTAACCATTAGGCAAAGTAGGCAGCATTGCAATCCAGGTATTCTATGTAAAATATAAACGAAAGTTGGGAGATTGAGATTCGGTAGTTTTTTTTATTTAAGTTAAAAAACAATTTTATGTAACGCGCAGTGGATAATCTCAAGTGTTTTCAGATCTTGTTCCACTTGTTCCATGTATCTAAGTTTGGGTCTTCCCTTTAACCTTCTCCCTACTGGTGTTTGCCTCATTATATGTTTTAGTGTTTCGGTCTCCAACATCCGTTTAACATGGCCCATCCAGCGCAGACCTTCGATCTTTATGGATGTTATGACGTCGGGTTCGTTGTATGCTGCGTATAGTTCAAAATTATATCTTCTGCGCCATACGTCATTTTCTTTCACCCCCTTATATATGTGTCTGAGGATTTTTCGTTCAAACGTACCCAATAAGTTCTCATCACTTTTCGACAGTGTCCATGTCTCTGATCCATATATAAGGACCGGTTTTATCAGGGTTTTGTATATTTTGTATTTGGTTTTTCTCGTGATGTTGTTAGATCTTAGATGTTTAAATAGTCCATTTACTAACTTGCGTTATCCTCCCCCAACTTTCGTTACGTAATACTTAACGCAACTAATCTACTACAAAGTAGATTAAATTACACTTGGTATGATAAAAAACTATCCAACGAATTCTTTGTTTTAATCTAGTGACACTCAAATATAAAAAAGTTATATCGATAAAACGAAACTTACCAGCAAGCCATTCTAAGCATACAGGAATCATTTTCAAAAAATTTACCCTATTTTGATTATAATCGCTTTCTGTATCAAGATACTTTTATGTGGCACTCATTGTATTATTAATTTTCTTATCTTAATTGGCAACTAACATGTCAATCTCGACAAAAAAGTATATCTACTAAATAAATTATTTTTCAAACTCTTTCAAACTAGTTTGACAATCAGTTTGAATTTTCAAACCTGTACGATTGACCAGTTTGACTTGACTTGAATTATTTGTCAGAAGGATTGGCTTGAGTTTGACTTGAAATTAAGTCAAACTCAAGTCAAGTTCAAACATTCAAGTCAAACTTGTGCAACTCTATATAGGTATACACCTACATTTTTATTTTTGTATATTTCTCAAAAAAGAAGTTTGAGTAAACATTTACTTAAAAGTATAAATACCAAAGAAAAATCTAATACATATTAAAAAAAAGATTAGCGGAATCCTCGAATCCGTTAATCTGTTCACGAGAAACTCCAAAGGGCTACATCAAAATGTACATCAAAACTACAAACAGCTACACAAGACCATTTGATATTTCAACAGGAGTCTTACAGGGTGAACCTTTGAGAGCACTATTATTTAGTTTACTTATTGCGGATATAGAACAGTTTTTTATTAGTCAAGGATCAAGAGATATCTCCATTGATAGCCAAAATCAAATAATAATGCTATTGTATGCTGATGATTTGGTCATTCTTTGTGACTCGGAAGTTGAACTCGGTAAAAATTTAAGTTATCTAGAAAAATACAGTGACAAAAACTAGCTAACTGTAAATGTTGGCAAAACCAAAATTCTTCCATTTGCCCGAAGCGGTCAAATTGGCAATAGAGGCGTTAAGTTCCTATATAAGAACGAAGAAATCGAAGTTGTTAACAAATTTGTATATCTTGGAGTCACCCTAACCACAGCACTTTTTAAAGCAATGGCCGATACAACAGTGGAAAGAGCAAAACACGCAATTTTTAACGTGATAGGTTTAATGACTAAAACCAAAATGAATTCTTGGACATCTCGTGTACAACTTTTCAATTCGCTAGTTCAAAGCCTTGTTATGAACTGTGTGCCCGTTTGGGGAATGAGATATGCTGACCAGTTAGAAAGAATACAAATACCTAACTTTCTTTAAAAAACTTTTAGATCTCAGTATCAATACACCTGATTATGCTGTTAGGTTGGAGACAGGAAGAGTCAAAATTTCTTTTACTCTTTTCAAGCTAACTTTAAATTGGCTCATCAAGCTATCGCATATGCATGATTTAAGACTTCCTCTTATTTGTTTTCTGCGTCAGCTTCAAATGTCTTCAGCAAATAATTAAATAAATACGAACAGATACAACTGGGTCTCACAGCTTAAGCAATATTTTCAAATATTAGATTATGAATTTTCTTGGGATGAAAACATCTCTAATTGGCTATTAAAAAACAAGAAAAGCATGTTAAAAAAGTATATGGATAGGCTTCATCAAGAAGACATTCAAGCAGTTTCCATGTCAACATTGTCAACATTATCAACTATTTACAAGCATTTATACATATCATATACGACCATCTGGAATCTGTACTATTTGTAACACAAACAAGTTGGAAACTCTTGAACATTTACTGTTTGAATGTCCCATTTATAGTTCGATGAAACCAGTTAATATGGCCCCCCTTAATAATTGCACCGACCTGATTGGCTGTCCTAGTAATGTAAGTATGAAAGCAATTTCATATATTTGGAATATCATAAAACTTGATCTCTTGTTTTAAATGAATAAGCTTCAGTTTCTCCTTCATTGATGTTTATTAAAAAAACCAAGCTCTCCATTTCAGTTAGTGATAGCGCTTAACTTTTGTTTAAATTTGTTAATAGTTAAGTTCTAGACTAGTCGTGAGTTATATTCTGTACTTCAGTTTCTCCTTCATTGGTGTTTATTAAAAAAAAAAACAAGTTCTCCATTTCAGTCAGTGATAGCGCTTAACTTTTGTTTAAATTTGTTAATAGTTATTTATGTTCTAGACTAGTTGTTAGTATATTCTGTACTTACTAAACTCATTGTTATAAAACTGCAGTTTTTAAAAACAATAAATGTCTATCTATCTATCTATCTTAATCTGTTATCTGACGAGAAAATCAACTTTTAAAATGAGCATAATTTTAGGCGATACATAACTTTTGCGGTTAAGTTTATTAGGAACAAACTGTAAATGAAAGTGAAGAATAATAATTATGGTATGAAACAAGATAAAAATATAGGGAAATAAATTAAAGACAATGATAGTAAAGATAGTGATTTAAATAAAAAAATGTTTAATCACTTTTTTAGTGTAAGGTTTAAATAATATGTATGCAATTAAAGTAACGCTTATTACCTAATTGATATATTTAACATATTTATGTGAAAGCCGTCTAACTAATATTTATGCAATTACACATAATAAGTAAAAATGCACATGGAAAAACGTATAAAAAGTTGAAGGGTCATTTATTATCGTAATAGTAAGGAAATTACTGTTTATGTATTTGAAGATAATCAATCGAAATAACATAATCACAACTTTTCAAATATAATCAAAGTCTTAATGTTGCGTAGTGAATTCGCTTGATTTATTCATGGACAAACATATTCGTGGACAAAATTACCACATCACTTTTAATTTTTTTTATCATCCGAAGAAAATAAGTTTTTATGCATTAATTGTCTAATAGGCCCGGATCCCGCGTACCAAAAAAAAAGTTGATTAATAGCAAGCTGAAAATTTGTAATAGATTAACGGTGTCTACTCGGACAAACTTTGATGTATGGGAACACTGGAACAGGGAAGTTCTAATTTTGGAACGTGTCATCCTGACAAGTTTATGATTGTGAAAACTAGCAGGTTGTTTTTAAGTGTATTCAATAGCAAACTGTATACAGTGTGGAAGGCACTTATGGCATAAAATTATTTCTGTCGTTGTTTCAACAAATTATAAAAAACGCTGAGACCCGTCGATTTTTAAATAAAAATGTGCACTTTTTGAACATAAACATAAATGTACAAGGTGATTCATGCAAGTCTAGCAGAGTCCATAAGCTTTAGTTTTAATGAAACACCCTGTATATTTTTATATTTTAAAAAGACGCTTAATAACCTGATTTCAACGAACTATATCATGTTGCATATATTATGAATAATACAGGGTGAAATTTTGTAATTATTAAATATGGAAACCACTTATGGAATAAAATTGTTTATGTCCTTATTTTAGAAAATTTTAAATAAAATCTGGGACACGTTAACTTTTAAATTCAAATGGGCGTTTTACAAACATAAATTAAAATATACAGGGTGATTCACGTAAGTACAGCATATTCCATAATCTCTAGTTTTAATGGATCACCTTCTATATTTTTATGTTCTTAGAATCTACTTCACAACCTCCTCTCAAAAAGTGTAGTATATAGGGTCCATTATGAATAATACAAGGTGAAATTTTGAAATTATTTATAAATTTCGTCAAGACATTAAATACAAAACCCAATAGATTTATACTTAGTTTCGAAAATGTATGTCTTTATTGAGCTAATTTAAAAAAATAATACCATTATTTAAAGTATGATAAATTATTAAGTTCAAAATTTTATGTAGGTACGAATCTTGACGAAAATTATACATAATTTTAAAATTTCACCTTGTATTATTCATAATAGCCCCTACAGAATACACTTTTTTGGTGTGAGGTTGTTTAGCAGATTCTAAAAACAAAAATATACAGGGTGTTTCGTTAAAATTAAAGATCATGGACTATGCTAGACTTGTGTGAATCACCCTGTTTATTTAAATTTATGTTTACACAATGAATATTTGAATTTAAAAGTTGACATATCCTAGCGTTTTTTTATAATTTTCTAAAATAAGGACACAAACAATTTTATTCCATAAGTGGTTCCCATACACTATACTTTCAAAATTTCACCCTGCATTATTCATAATATACCATATATGATATGGTTCGTTGAAATCAGGTTGTTAAGTAGCTTTTAAAAATCTAAAAATATATAGGGTGTTGCATTAAAAATAAAGATTATGGACTAAGCTAGGCTTGCATGAAACACCCTGTACATTAAAATTTAGGTGTAATGGACGGGTCTCAGCGTTTTTTAAAATGTTATAAAACAAGGACAGTACTAAGAGCCGTATCAGTTTTTTAGGAACCAGCTGTACATAAGAAGATTAGAACTAAACAGACACGGAAATAAACTAATAAATTGACGACAACGGGCAAATAGCAGCAGACAACGAAAACAAAAATACGGACATGGAAAGAATATACAGTCTGTCAATTTGAAAAGGTGCCACCCTCTATAATTTGGTCCCTATAGAAAATCTAAAAATAACACAACCCCTAAAACCTTTTATGGTTATAGGGGGTTGAGTGATACCTCATTTTAAAGGTCGTTCAACTATCTTTTCAAAAATACCATATACATTATATTTCTTTTCAGTACTTTTGGAAAAATCTTGGACCCAATACCCCAAAAAATTATTTCGAGTTTTGAACTCGATGCTCAATATCTTTACAGTTTTAATTGATTTTCCCAAAACATACTCCAAAGAATACTCAAAATACAACAATACTCCAAAAAATTCAATTTGGAGTTCAATACTTAAAAAAAAATTGGAGTTCTGAACTCGGTATTTAATCAAATATCTTTACGGTTTCACTTTGTTTTTCCAAAAGTACTAAAAAGAAATATACCTAATGTAGGTATGTGGTATTTTTGAAAAGGTGGTTGAACGACCTTTAAAATGAAGAATCACTCATCCTTCCTCCCTTTCCATTAAAGATTTTGGAGGTGGTATCCGCCCCCGATAGAGGGTTGATGTAATGTAGTTGAAAACTGGTCTACAAAGGTCTACAAACTATTTTTTGATTTTCTATAGGGTCCAAACTATAGAAGATGGCACCTTTTCAAATTAACATACTGTATTCTAGAGGGCCTCTTTCACGATGACATATTTGGTCGAACAATATCAGAAGAACCAGACAGCGGATCAATGATAATAAATGAAGAGGCACTATATGCGCTCAAAAATATGAAAAATGGAAAAGCTCCTGGTCCAGGCAATACCGGAACCGGAAGCATTTTAAAATGCTTCCTATATGTTTTCTGGACCTGTTGCTTCATAACACAAGCAAAGATCTAACTAAAATGTAGAAAAATGACAGTGTTAACGCAAATAATGATCAACGCAGGGCCGTCTTAAGCATACACTGAGCCGGGGTGCGATACTCATCCTTGCGCCCCCTTTTGGCAGAAGTTTATATAGGTTATAGGTACGCAAAAATTAAAAATAATTACGTTTGCTTTCTTTATTTATATTAAAAAAACGTGGTTTGAGTACTCAAAAAAGATCTATACTATATCACAGTCAACTTTTCTAGCTTTAAAGTTGGCAAAAGTTTTTATTACTTCGGTGATACTTTTTACTTGCTTTCTATACTTATTAAAGCCAAGTTTGTTCATATGTCTTGGCCCATTGTTGAGCGCAGATAATTTCTGATTAATTTAAGTTTAAAAAAAGACCTTCCTCCTTCAGCTACTGTTATTGGAAGTGTTAAATATAAATATATCCTTAGAAATATTTGGGAAAACGCGGAGAGTAAATTATTATATTAAATAACTTAAAATATCGAGTGGAGTTGTGTCTTTATTTATAAAAAAAAATATTGGTAACAATTCTAACTCATGGAATAGATCTTCATCATCTACCTATATCAGATCTATTTTCATGCGCTAGTTTTTTTTTAATTCAAACATTGTGTTTTTTTTAAGTTTTCGGAGTTTCTTCAACCCAATTTATTTTCCAAGAACACAAAATTATGATGATGCTCCCTCATAGTCCTGTCGCCAGGGGGGGTACAACGGCCTCGTTAATTCAGATGGACTTACTCAAGTTTTTTTTATGTATTTTGACCCGTAGAACACGAATTTTTTGGGTAACAGTTGATCCGGATGTCGATAAGATTGTTATAGACCAAGAACTTGAGGAATCAAATAACAGCGATTTTTGGCAAAACAAAACAATATTTTGTATTTTTTGGGCCATTTTAAGTAAAAAATATTTCTACAAGTTTTTTCGTAGGATGCACAGTTTTCGAGATAAACGCGGTTGAACTTTAAAAAAATCGAAAAATTGCAATTTTTGAACCCGAATAACTTTTGATTAAAAAATAAAATAGCAAGTCTGCTTACCGCATTTGAAAGTTTAAGTCAAATTATATCGGCTTTGATTATTTGCATTGGTAAAAATTTATTTTTTTATTGTTTAACAAAGCTATAAACACGTAGGGTTTCCCGTGCTTTTACATGCGTTTTAACGCATGTAACGTAGAAATAGTCTTGATTGCACTAGTACCTATTCTACCTATAGTGTAGGAAACAGAGGTTGAACCTTGCAAAATGGACACAAGTCCGGTTTTATTTTTTTTCTGGCATATCAAGGGGTGCTTATTATAAGACTAACTTTTTCTGAAAAAATTTCGCCCCGGAACCCCCCTTTTCACCCCTTTAAAGGGGGTAATTTATGGTTTTTGCAGAACGTAGCCCTTCCTGTACCTTTTACAAAAAATTTTTTTTATAGAAATATGAAGAGGACTACATTTTCTACGATTTATTTCCGACAGCATCTCTCTATCATCCACCGTTTAGCAAGGGTGGCGCCCCAAAGTTGACAAGTTTTTAAAAAAGATGTTTTTAAAAAATATATATTTTTCCCTAACTGTAACGGAAATTAAAAATAAATGCTGCGGAAATTATTCACAAATAGATGATTGATTTTTTGGTATAGGTTTCACTTAAGGGTAATTGTCCTTTTTTTAATTACAGGGTGTTACATTTTAAAAAATCCCTTTTTGTACCATCTGAACCGTTTATGCTAGAGTAAAAAGACTTTCAGCGATTACCCATGTACTAGTGTTATTTACAAATTTGTATAATGCATCTCCATTTTTTCCCCGGAACCACCCAAAAAAAAAGAAGAATTAATAAATAAAGTGATTTTCTTGGAATCCTTCACACACAATGCCCTTCATTAATATGCTTCATATATCATTTTGTGCAAGTTATTATTACCCATGCATGGACACTAAAAGCGATTTCCTAGTGCAACCCCTGTAGCCAAAAACAATAAATAAAATGGGGGGTTGAAATTTTTTTTTGTTTTTTGCTTTTTGATCCATATGGGCATATGCTTCATCAATAGTGCTTTTCAAAAATATATATGGTTATTGCAACATCCCTGCGCAAACTACCCCTATCCTTGAAAATATACTGCAGAAACTACCCCTATACCTTATCCAGCATGTTTTTACGATTTTCTCATTACCTATTCATTTTTTTTAAACAAAACTTATACAAGGTTAAAGACCACTATTTACTCTAAAAATTAGGTCCTATTCATTTTTTTCGTTTAAGCAACCGTTACGGCACAGTGGCGCCGTAAACCTCATATATGCTTTGACGGGCTCCAGTTTTTGTTTATTTTTTCGTCATCTGTTTGTTTTATTGATAAAGTACTTATGTAAAATAAAACAACACAGTGTAATCTACAAATCATGACCTATGCACATTTTACATTCTTTGCTCCCCAAAGCTACAGTGGTGGCCCAAAATAAATTTTTTCATATTTTCGCCACCTACACGCATTTTATTGCGGTAATGCTATCTTAATAGCACAATATTCACCCCTAAGTGGTCGCTAAGCAGTGGCGGATCCAGGAAGTGGTGATGGGGGCGATCACCCCCACCCCTCTCAAACCAAGTGATATTATATTTGAAGATTATAAAAATATTCATTTATTTTTACAGAAATACTTATATTATATTAATATTATTTTTATAATAATGACTTTTTATGCTTTAGCGACAGTGGCGGATCCAGCATCGTTAAGAGGGGGGTGCCAATTGGTTAAATTTCTATAAAAATAAATGAATATTTTTATAATCTTTGAATATAATATCACTTGGTTTGAGAGGGGGGGAGGTGATCACCCCCATCACCCCTCCCTGGATCCACCACTGCGTAGCGACCACATAAGGGTAAATATTGTGCTGTTAAGGTAGCATTAATGCAATAAAATGCATGTAGGTGGCGAAAATTTGCAAAAATTTATTTTGGGCCACCACTGTGGCTTTGGGGAGCAAAGAATGTAAAATGTGCATAAGTCATAATTTGTAGGTTACACTGTGTTGTTTTATTTTGCATAAGTACTTTATCAATAAAACGAACAGATGACGAAAAAAAAAACAAAAACGGGAGCCCGCCAAAGCATATATGAGGTTTACGGCGCCACTGTGCCGTAACGGTTGCTTATACGAAAAAATGAATACGACATAATTTTTAGAGTAAATAGTGGTCTTTAACCTTGTATAAGTTTTGTTTAAAAATAATACATAGGTAATGAGAAAATCGTAAAAACATGCTCGCCAAGGGATAGGGGTAGTTTCTGCAGTATATTTTCAAGGATAGGGGTGGTTTTCGCAGAGATGTTGCAATAACCATATATATTTTTGAAAAGCACTATTGATGAAGCATATGCCCATATGGATCAAAAAGCAAAAAACAAAAAAAAATTTTCAACCCCCCATTTTATTTATTTTTTTTTTTGCCACAGGGGTTGCACTACGAAATTGCTTTTGGTGTCCATGCATGGGTAATAATAACGTGCACAAAATGATATATGAAGCATATTAATAAAGGGCATTGTGTGTGAAGGATTCCAAGAAAATCAATTTATTTATTAATTCTTCTTTTTTTTGGGGTGGTTCCGGGAAAAAACTGGGGGTGCATTATACAAATTTGTAAATAGCACCAGTACGTGGGTAATCGCTGAAAGCCTTTTTACTCTAGCATAAACGGTTCAGATGGTATAAAAAGAGGTTTTTTAAAATGTAACACCCTGTTATTAAAAAAAGGGCAATTACCCTTAAGTG
This sequence comes from Diabrotica virgifera virgifera, assembly GCF_917563875.1. Lineage (NCBI taxonomy): Eukaryota > Metazoa > Arthropoda > Insecta > Coleoptera > Chrysomelidae > Diabrotica > Diabrotica virgifera. The sequence continues at coordinate 199,185,440 of NC_065449.1, read as the reverse complement.
AAACCTATACCAAAAAATCAGTCAATTATTTGTGAATAACTGCCGCATGATTTCTTCTTAATTTCCGTTACAGTTAGGGAAAAATATATTTTTTTTAAAAACATCTTTTTTAAAAACTTGTCAATTTTAGGGCGCCACCCCCGCTAAACGGTGGATGATAGAGAGATGCTGTCGGAAATAAATCGTAGAAAATATAGTCCTCTTCATATTTCTATAAAAGAAATTTTTTGTAAAAAGTTACAGGAAGGGCTACGTTCCGCAAAAACCACAAATTACCCCCTTTAAAGGGGTGAAAAGGGAGGTTCCGGGGCGAAATTTTTTCAGAAAAAGTTAGTCTTATAATAAGCACCCCTTGATATACCAGAAAAAAAATAAAACCGGACTTGTGTCCATTTTGCAAGGTTCAACCTTTGTTTCCTACACTACTACTCGTTCGATTTTAAAGAGAAATCATAGAAACATCACTCACGCACTAGTTGTTTGTAGCTTTGTTTAACAATAACACAATAAATTTTTAGCAATGCAAATAATCAAAACCGACATAATTTGACTTGAACTTTCAAAGGCGCTAAGCAGAATTGCTATTTTATTTTTTAATCAAAAGTTATTCGGGTTTAAAAATTGCAGTTTTTCGATTTTTTGAAAGTTCAACCGCGTTTATCTCGAAAACTGTGCATCCTACTAAAAAACTTGTAGAAATATTTTTTGCTTAAAATGACCCAAAAAATACAAAATATTGTTTTGTTTTGCCAAAAATCGCTGTTATTTGATTCCTCAAGTTCTTGGTCTATAACAATCTTATCGACATCCGGATCAACTGTTACCCAAAAAATTCGTGTTCTACGGGTCAAAATACATAAAAAAAACTTGGGTAAGTCCATCTGAATTAACGAGGCCGTTGTACCCCCCTGGCGACAGGACTATCAACATTTCAAATCTTTCACTGAATTTTGCAATGGCAATGTCCAATAAATAATAATAGAAGTTAAGTTGTAAAAGCCTCGGAGGTGTAACCAGAGAAGGTTCCTATTGTTTTCAATCTGGTGGGATGTAGAATAACAATATGTTGTTTTATATGCCATTAGATTGAAAACTTAGTCTTTTGCTAGCAGTTGCCGCTAGGGCATCTATTCCATTTCGTTCGTTACAATCCGTGACTGCACGCCGGGGTTTGTTTTGGTTGGATCAGAGAGAGCAGCATATGTACCTCCTGATGAGAGACTAATAAGTTTCGAAACCGGTAGAGGTGCTTGCTGCCAGTACCGGCGCTGGGGTACACGGTGCCCGCCTGCAAAACTAGCATAGGCGCCCTTTGATTTTCTTTTAATTAGTATTTTGTATAATACCAGCCATAAAAAGGTCATTTTGGCGCCCTCCAAGTGGGGGCGCCCGCCTGCGCTGCATCCCTTGCAGGCCCGTTATCGCCGGCCCTGCTTGCTGCACTCTCTGATTGGACTAGAATATGATGCGGCTGTATTTTCGTTTTGCAACGAATCTGAAAATGGTTATTCATTCTTGAATTACATGGTTACTCTGATTGGAGTACGAAGGGAACCATTCTCGTTGGAACTTTACCTCGCTGAGCAGATGGGACGTGAATTATAAATTGTAAAATTCCCTCATCTTCCTTAGTTTGGATCTTAGTTCCTCATCCGTTATGGATTGCAAATTGTAGAAGCCTCTGAGGTATAACCAGAGAAGGTTCCCATTGTTTCCAGTCTGATGGGATGTAGAATAACATTATGTTGTTTTATATATTATGCCATTGGATTGAAAACTTAGTCTAATAGAAGTTAACTTTAAAAGTTTGTTTTGGGTCTAACAGAGGCTTGTCTGCAGCCTCGTAATTGAAATGTCTTTTTCGGGGACGTGGACAAACAGTTTCAGAAAATTTAGTTTCGCAATTGAGTTCTTTAACAATTGGTACTAAGTCAATTCATATCTGCTCAAACGCAGTGTCAGTACGGTTGTTGGCTAAATCTATACTAACTTGATCAAGCATCTTAACAGCTGCCAAAATAATAATATCCCGCGTTTGCAAAGTTTTACTGACAATACTGACCTTTGCTAAAATATTTTACCAGTCACGACAGAGCAGATAAACTTAAAGTTCTTTAATTTTGTCATCAATGAGCTTGCGATGCTTCTTGTGTCATTGTCGTACTTGTTGTCAAAAATTGAGTATAATGCATCGTAAATTTTCCCCATATTAAAACGAAGTGTATTTTTAATGAGTAAATTTTACTCTCTCATCGCGTATTTGAAAGCGGTTTTAATGTAAAGGTGGGTATATGTTGATGCGAAAAAAAAACCTTCTTGAACAATTGAAAAAAATTTGTTATTTCCAAACATTTAGCAGCATCATTTAGCACTAAGTTAAGGCTGTGAGCCTGACAAGGAACATAAAACGCAAAAGGATTTATGTCTAAAAATTTTTTGAAGGCCAATAGTTTTGCCTCTCATACTTGCTCCATTTATCATACCCTTATCATACCCCTCTATCATACCCTTAACCTCGTAACTCATCTAAATCAATATTCATTAATTTCAAAAATTCTAATATATAATTTGCTAATCCTTGTCCGGTAGTATATTAACCGATAAAAAACCTAGAAAATTCTTCTCTAACTTCGGCAAGCTTTGTTGGCGAATTGAGATAAACGAACCTAACAACAATAAGTAAGTTGTTCCTTGTATGAAATTCGACATTCAATATTGGTCAAAATTACGCGTCGCCTTCTTGAAATTATTTTCGGAATAATCTAAATGGGTTTGATATTTCATTTGCATATCGTAGGTGTAGTAAGCATTAATAGCCTTTGTAAAAAATACCGAAAGTTATTACCGAAAGCATTAATAGCCTTTGTAAAAAATACCGAAAGTTCACTTATATATTTTTGTTATTTGTAGTTTTTTTTTGAAAAAAATTTTGAAAGGACAAAAATCGTAAGTTTGAGCCTAGCAAATGTTCGGTTTGCGCCCCTTGGACTTGGCGCACGGGTGCCTCGCACCCCATGCACCCCCGGGTCGAGACGGCCCTGGATAAACGAAAACATATTTACATAATTAGTGCAAATGCAAAGTGCAACAATATTTATGTACAGGAACGCTTAGAACACGCTGAAAATTGAGATAAATTCCCATCATATTATTGATATTTTCACTGAATTAAGGTATATTCAAACATTATCACATAATCCAAACAATCGAACAAAAATTTCAAATGGCCAATTCCAATTAAAATTAACCTCTATTAAAAAATTTATCCACATAATTTTTAGTGACATTTCACCGTGAATTATTATTACTGAATTATTACGTTAGGAATCAAGGTCGGCTCTGCCCGTAAATAATAGCGATAGAAAATCCGAGCAATGAGTTCAGTCTAATTTCCTCTCCCTCCACAATAATTGCTAAGCGATTTTGTATTTCGCGTTTTGCAAAGAATCGGCGGCTTTGAAGCTTAGTAAAGATACGGTTAAATCCGTACAGTGTTGCCAGATATCTGAACGTGTTTTACAACCTATTGAAATAATTTTTAGGATATAATTTTATCAGAAATTTATTTTTTTAACAGATTTGATTTACTTAAAAAATACTATTTTTACAGAGTAGTTCTTTAAACATTTTAAAAAGTGAGCGATGGCTTGTAAACAGTAAAATAACAGTAAATAATTTTACTAAACCATAAAATCCTTTATAAAAGGTATATTTGATAAAATCCCTATAGAGAGCTACATCAAAGACTTAACTAGTTTTCAATCGGTTGACCGATCATCATCAGTGTAATCCTAAAATGTGTATAACCAGATAAAATGATGGAAAGTATTTAAAATGTTGACTAAGGTTATAAAAAGTTATGGGTCTAACATGCTAACCACCAAAGTAAAAAATATTTGGGTATAAACCCTTTCTAATTAATCCATCATAGGAACATAATATGAAAATAATGTAATTTTGAACATGGATGTATAAAATATCCAATGTTTCACGCTCGAGGTACCAATGAGCTCAATTTGACTACAGTCGGAAAAATGAAAGAATACCCATGAACGAACATATAAAACACGCTGTATTTTCCTGTCATTGTGTCACAAAGAAAATTCCCCATCGCAAGTACATGTAATAATAATAATTACATGTACTTGCGATGGCCAATTTTTTGTGTGACACGGTGACAGGAAAATACAGCGTATTTTATATGTTCGTTCATGGGTATTCTTTCATTTTTCCGACTGTAGTTCACATCATGGCTGTATGGAAGCAAGTGATTTTGATAGCGGAAATTCTGAATGATAACATGACAGGAATTTTACTAAAGCCGTGATATTTGTACTGCAGAGATTTAAATATTTTAATAATTAATTATTTCATATGTTGGTGTCCCCATAAAACCATATCCATTCCTGCCTATAAGCAATATATTTTAGCTGTAAGAACGCAGGCACCAAACGATTTTTGGAGACAAAAAGTAACTAAAAACGTTCAAAACATAATATGGTAGGTCATACGTCATACCCAAAAACTAGACCTATATAGTACGTTCTTTAACGGTAAAATAATGCAAAATCTCTAAATTTTAAAGAACCGCTTAGATTGACATGAAATTTGGCATACAGCTATGTAATAGGTCAAAGAAAAAAAGGGATATTGTGCCGATATGTGCTTTTGACCTGGAGGTGACTTTCACCCCTTCTCGGGGGTGAAAAAATTTATGTCCAAAATAAGTTCGGAATTCAATAAAATGACTAATTCTAAGCAACTTTTGTTCTATAGAGTTTCTTCACCAAGTCAATACTTTTCGAGTTAGTTGCGAGTGAATATGTCAATTTTTCAACAAAATAATCACATTTTTAGACGGTTTTTCGCAAATAACTGAAAAAGTATTTCGTCGAAAAAACGTTCTTAGCAAAAATATAACTTATAAAAAAGTGAAAAAAATGGTGCATATATGAAGTCTGTAGACCCAGTAGAAGCAAAGTTGTAGCTAATGAAAAGTAGGTTCTTATTCGCCAAATTACAAATCGAATATTTCATCGAGAAATAACCAAAAAACGGAACACTTTTGGGAACACTCATTACAACTTTTGTAAAGTGTTTAAAAAAAGGTTTATTTTTGTTTTTTAAAAAAAACCTCTGACATTAAAAGTAAGTGAGTTCGCTCAAAATATTGTTGGTCCCTTTTATTTTTTGGTAAAAAGAATCGCGAAAAGCACCCCCTAATTAGCATCCCAAATAAAATTAAACGTTACCGCTTCACAAGTTACTTTGCTTATTTAATCTTTATACGATCTGTAAGTTTCATCGGTTCAAAGTGCTTATTTTTGAAAAGGCTGTAGTTAAAATGGCTTGAACGAGTCACTAATCCCGAGTGTATGCAAACTTTGAACAGCCATAGCATAACCAATTTTTGTCTAGCAGAAAAACAAAAAATCTAAAATATCCAGAAAAGCAAAACGTACATTTCATTACTCTTTTGAGACTTTTAATATTACATACTAATAATTTTTAAGTTATTTTGAAAAAAAGCATTTTTTTCAAAATTAGAAATTTTAAAAATTTTACTTTAATATCAATTTTTATTCAAAGATAAGCACATTGAATCAATGAAACTTACAGATTATATAAACACAATATAAATAAAGCAAATTGTGAATCGGTAACGATTAATTTTATTTAAGTTGTTAATTAGGGGATAATTTTCCAGATTTTTTTTGCCAAATCAAAAGGGACCAACTGTATTTTGAGCGAAACTGGCTTACATTTGATGCTAGAATCTTTTTTTATAAAATAGAAATAAAGCTTTTTTAAACTCTTTTAAAAAGTTGTAATGAGTTGTTTCCAAAAAGTGCTTCATTTTTTGTTTATTTCACGTTGAAATATAATTATTTGAAATTTGGCGAAGGGCGAATATGACCCCATTTTTCTTTAGCTATAACTCTGCTTCTACTAGGTGTTAGAGACTTGTATACACCATTTTTTTTTCACTTTTTTACAAGAAATATTTTTGCTAATAGTTTTTTCGATAAAATACTTACTTTTTGAATTATTTGCGAAAAATTGTCTAAAAACGTGTTTGTTTTGTTAAAGAATGAATATATTCACTCCAAAATAACTCGAAAAATATTGACTTAGTGAAAAAACTGTATAGAATAAAAGTTACTTAGAATTAGTCATAGTCAGTTTATCCATTTCCGGACTTATTTTGGAAATATACTTTTTAACTCCCGAGAAGGGGTGAAACTCACCCCCAGGACAAAAGCACTCATCGGCACAATATCACTTTTTTTCTTTGACATGTTGGATATGCGTATGCCGAATTTCATGTCAATCCAAACGGTTCTTTAAAATTTACAGCAAAAACCGTCAAATGTACTAATATACTTTAGCTGTGCAGGGTTTCAGAATTCTGGAATGGGCATCATAAAGGAATGGAAGATGTACAATAAGCTAATTAGCTCTAATACTAATGGTTGACAAAAGACGGCTTCCAGAAAAATAAAAGTCCAACTGACGAAGATTTTATTTCACAATCTTCTGTACCTAATTACGATTTTTTATGCTAGTTTCGGGTTAAATAAACGTATGTGAAACGTAAAGAAATAAACGTAAAGAAATTATGACAGGGCATAAACATAATTTTTCGAAAAATGGTAAAACAAAACTAATCGTGTAGAATCATGAGTCAAGTTCAGACGTCCAATCTTGTCTCAGTTTATGACTAGCTCCTAGGTCCTAGGTCCACTCCAGTTCGCTTATATTTTCCCCATAATGGATCTTTCCTCAAAAATGTATGATATATGGATACAAAAAATACAAAGAAATAGGCACGATGGTAGGGGAGACCGGGGCATACAGGACCACCGGGGCATATAGGAACATTGACAATGATATGATTATTTTGAATTTCGTGCTGAATTTGTTACCGGATGTTGGCAACTGTAAACCATGCTTCAATATAGACTCAGTGGACGCAGATAATACAAAGTGTCAATTTTATAAGATAATTTGATAATATAAGGTAAGTTTTCTAATTTTTACTAAACTTTTATGTTATTTTACTACAAAATAGAGTATGCAAAAGCCCGCTGCATTAAATATGTGCAAGTACACATCTCTTACCTTTATGTCACGCATTTTAATCGTTAATTTAACTAATCATTTGTTGAGGTTATGCTTGATAATTTTTTTCGTGTGAAATGGGGCAATGAAGACAACCTACGTTGGGACATATAGGACCGCTGGACCTATATGCCCCTGTACGTTTAACAAAATTGCTTAATGTACGATATCTTTTCAGATGCGGAATTACAAGAACAAAAAGGCTTCGCCCAAATGGAGTAAAGCGAGGCTACCATCGCTGTTCAGAATGGCATGAGTTTGAGAGCTGCAGCTGAATAATTGAAGATTTCAAAAACTTACTTGATACGACTCTTAAAATTAGTACGGGCTGATAACGGTTCCAATCAGGGACCCTCCCGGGGCAGTTTTAAGCCTGTTCTTAGCGAAAAAGATAAAATTTTAGTAAAACATATTTTCGATATGCAACTTACACCACTTCATGTCTGTAGAATTGCTTTTGATTTAGCTGAAAGCTAAGAAACTGACTTAGGACTTACAACTTGAATCTAGGAAGATTTGTCCACGTCAGCATTGCACCAATCTGAAATAATTCGCTCTCCTAGATCTGCCACTCCAAATCAGCAATTGTCTGCAGCTTCAACCGGCAGATCTGATAATTATTCTCCTCAGCGTGGTACCAGTAAGAGTAAGCAGACTGATGCAGATATCAATGCTAGTTCTTTTACAGACATACTTCAACTGCTGTCTCCAGAACCCAGCCAATATAAGAAGAAGCACAAAACCAATACCTACTAAAAAGGAGATATCTAAAATTTTGAAAATTTTGACAAGCACCCTAAAGAAAGTTGATATTGAGAAACCAAAGCAAATTAGAGGCAAAATATCAAAACCAAAACCATGCAAATAATTGCAGAACCACGTTCAAATTTTGAAGCTTGTGCCAAAGAAAAACAGCCAGTGAAGGATTGCAGAGATAGTAGTGAAGATTCAGATTAGGACTGTACCTATGTAAATATTTCAATAAAGCTTATATAGTCAGAACAAGAAGGAAGAGGGCTGGAAAAAGTGTCAGCAATGCAATAAATGGGCACATGATGCATGTGCTGGTGTGGAAGAAGACGAAGATATGTTTCTATGCGAATTTTGCAAATACTAACTGATGGTCTCATTTGCCCCGCATACTGGGGTATACAGGACCGGATGTCATTTTCACTTTAGGTTGTAGTTTTTTTTAAACGTGTTACTTTATTTGCATTTTTTGTTAAGCATTATAATAAAGAATGTTATTAAAACCTATGGTTAGGGTGGTGTTTTCAGTACTTATTAAGTTTGGCAGATACAAGTAAAAAATTGTTAGGGGATCCTTTTTGCCCCGGTCTCCCCTAAATAAATAGTTATAAAAAAAAACTCGTTGAGATCGGTTTATAAAAAAGAGTTCAAAAGTGAGGGCATGAGTTATCTATTAAATTGAAGAAGACATACACCAACCATCTTTGTGGTACCTCGACCTATTGGAATTTTTAAATGATCAAGATATACCAAGAATGCCTCGAAGAAGCTAGTCTCAGGAGATCTCAGAAGATATCTGAAAGTTGCTCAGTTGCTGTGAGTCTTTCATGGGATGTAATGGCTTTCTCATGTAGGCATCTTGTTTCAGTATGTATGGTGTTACCAACTCTAGCAATTGACAATAAGTTGAGGTGTCGACGCGCAAATAATTGCGCTAATCATCTGGTTGCTAGTGATGTTGATTATAGTTACTTTCGAGTATTCGTTACAAATCGTTACTTTTGTATAAAATAATCATTTACAGTATTCGTTACTTTGATTACTATGATTACTTTTGTATTTGAGTACCGGTAATCAGATCGAGAATCGTATTTCTCAGTAGGTAGGTATTTTGTATAGGTATTTCGATATAACAAGATCTACTGTCTAATCTACATCGGCAAATGGTGTAGATCTAGATAAAAATATAGGATTCTCGCATTCGATCTTTGTTAATGACATACATTACATATTTTACGTATACCATTATACCTCCCTCTGTTTCATCTTTTACCTTCTCCTCACTCTCACACACTTAAAACGCTTCATACCGATAACGATATTCGATAGCACTCGTAAAATACCGGTGCCATCCATTACTCGATGGGATACGATTGGTAAAAGTAATCAAGTGTACTGGTTGTAGATACAATAGTCGTTACTCGCTCTGATACCATTGGTGCGAAGTAATCAGAGTAATCAAAGTAGATACAATAGGGCTTTTCATTCACAGTCATTTGTTTCTGTTATAATGTCCTAAAATTCGTGTATAGTAATATTATACACAGATTATACAACATATGACAGGAGATCGAAACAAATGACTGTGAATGAAAAGCCCTATAGTCGTTACTCGTTCTGATACGATTGGTACGAAGTAGCAAAGTAATCAGAGTAATCAAAGTAATCAAAGTAGATACAATAGTCGTTACTCGCTCTGATACGATTGGTACGAAGTAACTAAGTAATCAGAGTAATCAAAGTGATCAAAGTAACGATTTGACTCTCTCTATAGTAATCGTTACTTTCGGTATTCGTAAGTAACGAGTACTTTGTAACGAATAGATACTGTTTCAACATCTCTACTGGTTGCAGTTTTTTCAGTAACGAGACGTAGCAATACTGAATACTGGCTTCTTTTAAAAAGCCACTCCCTAAACAGCTTGTCTTTTCCATCTTCATCCCTTTTCCTCTCAGACGTTGTATCGTTATAGTTAAAAAAAAACTAAAAGAAATGAGACATGTTTCCACCATAATAAAAAAATGTATTTCAAAAAGATTCATTGAACATTGAACAAACCTCACACATCTCAAGACTCTGGATTGGAGCTAAGGTATAAATCGGAAGAGAAAACATGTAGTGTACGTACAATAAAACGTAACGTGAGAACCAACCTTAAGAGTGCTTTGTAACTTTGTAAATAACTCTTTTCATAATGCTTTCTTTAAATTTTCGTCATCTAACGTTTACCAGAATAAAAAACCGCTAAACGCCTTAAAAATGAGTGGCGCATACAATATTAAAGCTACAAAAGATCTGATATGAATATTACGTGGCGCGAAAATGTATTTTCATTTTAATGCAAAACAAAATTCTAGTTTTATTTTAAAAGATTTTTCCATAATATTTGCTAAATTTGAAGTAAACGCGCCACAAAAGAGTAACTTTGATACAGTTTGAATTTTGAAACTCTTTTGTGGCGCGTTTACTTCAAATTTAACAAAATTTTTGGAAAAATATTTTAAAATAAAACTAGAATTTTGTTTTACATCAAAATGAAAATACATTTTCGCGCTACGTAATATTCATATCAGATCTTTTGTAGCTGGAATATTGTATGTGCCACTCATTTTTAAGGCGTTTAGCGGTTTTTTAAAGTTATTTATAAATTAAATGTATGAAGTTGAATGCAATGTTCCTCTATTACTCGTTAAGCTTTATAAATGGTTACCTTTGTTGCATTATCTCCCAAATGATCTAGTGTCCATCGAATGTACACTAGATTTTTTTCTATTCGAAATAGATTGAAAAAAAAATATTGAGATGACCGGTAAATGAAGTCGGATTGTTCGTTGCCAGATCAAATTTAGCGTCGTAATCACTACAACTACATAAACCATTTCAGGAATAATCGTTAATTGTATTATACTTTTGTAGCTTAATAACTTCTAAAAAGCTTAACCGATTTTGATCAGTAAACATGAGTTTGAAACGTATTTACCAGTAGTATCTGATGGATCTAAGGTCAAGTATGATAACTGAAGCTATTACAAGAATTATTGAGCTTGAGAAACCGTTTTTCCCGTAGGAAATAAATTTGATCATACTTATGAAGCCTATAACTTAAAAATTCGAATTTTCTTGGATATGACGTATACACCGTTAGATTCGTCTAGAGTCCTTCTACAAACACTTAGTTATTGGCGCAATTCGTAGGTTGAAATTTTGAGTAATTGTCGAAAAACCAAAATTTTCAAAGTACAGTTTTTCAGTTTTTCGGCTATACTGAGCCGTGTGTATGTCTGATCCTGACGGCTTAAACACCATTTGAAAGCTTAACTCAACACTATTGATTTTGTTTATTTGCGGTTCTCCTGTCTCTTCTTGGTCCGAAGATATATACTCCCAAAAAATATGCCGTTTTGTACCTACCAAGTCCTCTAGCTGGCTTATGGGTGGTCAAAAGTCACAAACTACACCGGTTCTGAATCGGCCCTGACCCCCTCTTCAAACACAGAAAAAAAATTCAAATCGGTTTAACTTTCAAACACACATACATATCCACAAACATTTTCCCTTTTTTAAATAAAAATTGAGTCATATTTCTGAGCTCGGTAACTTTTGAATAGTATAACCGATTTTTAAAATTAGACATGGGTTGGAAAGGTAATGATCAGAACTATTAGAAGCCGCAAAGGTCGGACTTAAATTTTTGAAGTTTTTGGGAGTTTTGGGGACGAGAACGAAAAACAGACCCTAAATAGAAAGGGTCGTAAAATCCATACCCTTGGACCAAAATGGATGGTTGACATATGAATGGGTGAGTCTTTTTTTGAACTTTAAGATGGGACTTGGCCCATCTTTCAAATCAGTCAGATTTAGAAAATCGAAAATTTCGTGTATATACAAAACAAAAATACAGGTTATAAATTAAATCACGTATTCTGGGACCAAAAATAGTTCGAATGAACCTAACTTACCTTAGTACAAATATGCACATAAAAAAAGTTACAGCCCTTTGAAGTTACAAAATGGAAATCGATTTTTTTGAATATATCGAAAACTATTAGAGATTTTTTATTCAAAATGGACATGTGGCATTCTTATGGCAGGAACATCTTAGAGAAAAATTATAGTGAAATTTGTTCACGCCATAATAATTTTATGGGGGTTTTGTTCCCTTAAACCCTTCCAAACTTTTGTGTACGTTCCAATTAAATTATAATTGTGGTACCATTAGTTAAATTCAATATTTTTAAAACTTTTTTGGCTCTCTGTATTTTTTCGATAAGGCAGTTTTTATCGAGTTGCGGCTTCTTTTTTAATATGTTTACATAAAAATTTTATGGGGTTTTGTTCCTTTAAACCCCCCAAATGTTTGTGTACGTTCCAATTAAACTATTACTGCGATACCACTAGTTAAACACATTGTTTTTAAAACTTTTTTGCCTCTTTGTATTTTTTTGATAAGGCACCTTTTATTGGGATGTGGCTTCTTGTTTAATATGGTTCAAAATATACCTAAAAATGTAAATCACAATAGTTATTTTTCTACAACCACTATTCAAAGTGCACTTTTCTGCACGGTTTTATGTTAGCAAACTTGATATTTTATAACAGTATAAGATATTTGACATTAGTGTGCAGAAAAGTGACGTTTCTGTGCCGCAAAGTGACGTTTCTGTGCCGCAAAGTTCTTTTCTGCACAGTTGACTACCTCATTCTGATTAATGTTATATTCTGTTTATATCCGTGGACTACCGCATTCTGAGTAACGTTATATTCTGTTTACATGCGTGGTTAAATTTTAGACAAATATATAACCTATAAGACAATTATTATATTTAACTATAGCATAGAAACTAAATTATGGATGTTACAACTGTTTTATTTTACAATTTTATTCTTATTAAACTTTTTATAATTATCAAATAACTAATAAGGATTTAACAACCTGTGCAAGAGACGTCGAATGAAGTAGGTTTTGTGTAAATCCGTGACTGCATAAATATAATGTCAATAATGTGTAATAATTGTTTAAATTTAAACAAATTAAGGCAGTGCATTAATTTTTTAACTGATTTCTGTGCAATTTATTTAGATATAAGGAATTTAAATTGATTAGTAGGTATTAATTAAATACAGTTTAAAATTTATCACATAGGTACCTATTATAATTAATCGTCGTTTGGAAATTGTGATTTTTATTTTTAGGAAAAACTGTGCTTGTAGAAAAAGTATAGTGTGAAACACGTAAAACACAGAAAGGTAATTTCTCACTCGTTTGAATTGCGGCACTCGCTTGCGCTCGTACCGCCACTTTTCAAACTCGTGAGAAATTAGTACCTTTCTGCACTTGTTGCACAATATACTATTTCCTAACAAGTGCAGAAAGTCATTCTTTTCCGCACGCGACTGCAGTTTGCCGAACGACGCGAAGCGGGAGTTCGGCAAGCAGTCGAGTGCGGAAAAGAGACTTTCTGCAAGAGTTTGGAACAATATTTTTTCTAAGAGTCTTTAAAAAATTACCAAATCTTAATCAATTAATATGAAAATACATACACAAATTAATTCTTTGACAAGGTTGTCAAAACCAAACTTTTAATATAATTAGTTAGCATGACGACGATCTTGGTTTCCATGATGATAATTCAAAACGACTGCTATTGTCTACCGATTTGACTTTCGAATATTATGTCAAAATAATTTTATTTCATCGAATTGTCCCGTTAATTGTATTAAAACAGGAGCACAATAAGATATATTTGAAATAAATTAATAAATAATATCTAAATATTAGTTTATTGCATGCATTATAATTACTTTAAGGCCATATTAACAGATCTAAATTAACACGTGTGCGGAAAAGTAAAAACCGCGTGCGGAAAAGTAACACGCGTGCGGAAAAGTGAAACTTTCTAAACTAAAATGCGTGCGCGAAAGTAGACATTTTTGCACGCTCGTAGAAAAAATAAATTTTCATATTATTACAGTCTCCATAAGCGTACTTAACCATATATACAAATATGTGGTGGATTTGACAAATATTCAAAATATCTCGTTAAAAACTCGACTTTTCGAAAAAGTACTAGGAGGCAAAAAAGTTTTTAAAACATTGTGTTTAAGTAATGGTACTACAATAATAATTCAATTGGAAAGTACACAAAAGTTTGGGGGGGTTTAAAGGAACAAAATCCCCATAAAATTTTTATGGGGTATCTAAATTTTACTGTAATTTTTTTTTCAGATACTACTGCCATAAGAATGCCACATGTCCATTTTCAATAAAATATCTCTAACAGATTTCGATATATTGGAAAAAATCTATTTTTATTTTGTACCTTCAAACGGCTGTAACTTTTTTTATGTGCACACTTGTACTAAGGTAAGTTAGGTTCAATCGAACTATTTTTGGTCCCAGAATATGTGATTAAATTTATGACCTGTATTTTTGTTACACCCTGTATAGTGTCGCGTGTAGGGGGGTGTTGGTGTGCGCCACTGGCGAGAACTGCCGTTCTCTGGTAATATTATAACTTATTAAATGTTATTAAACCTTAAATTAGCTAACTCAAATGTGCGAGACAAACTCATATGCAAAGGTAAAGATAAGAAACAGAACATCGATACCATTTAGTATAACATCAAGATTTAGACAATAAGGAGATCCCTCATCACCGTTGCTATTCAATTTGGCCTTAGAATAAAATATGCACTGAGTAAAATATCGTCTGCGTCTGAGCTGACAGAATGATTTGCGAATCGAGGATCAAAAGTATTGTTGGCCTTTGCTGATGATCTTGATGCAGTAACTCATATGCTACAAGAGACGTGAGAAAGACGTTTTCGCGAGGAGGGAACAGGTAGTCTGGGTCTTCGAATAAATGAAGAGAAGATGAATTACATGCTAGTAACCAAAAATCTAAAACCAACAGTAGTTAGGCAGAACATAACTATTAACGACCACAGCTTCGACGTAGTCAAAGAGTTTAAATATCTAGGGGTGGTAAACACATATGACCACCACATAAAAAGAGATTTCAGCAAGGATAGCTGCGGGCAATGGATGGAGCATTATACTTCCTAAAGTGAGTTTTAGAGCTGCTAAAAAGGCAATCTAAATTAACAATGTACATGTCAATTATTCGCTTAGTTATTACATGAAGTGAAACATGGACTCTACATCAGCGGGAAATAAATCATCTGCTGATATTTTTAAGGATGGTTCTCAGAATGATATTATTTGGCCCTCAAAGAGATGAATTGACAGGAGGGTGGAGTAAACGCCGCAATCTGTATGGTACTGAAAACATCATCAGACATATATAAAAGCTAAAAGCTAACTGGATAAGATGGGCAGGTCATGTGGTAAGATCAAAGGAAGACAGAGTGTTAAAAACAGTGTTTTTGAGAGACCAGATGGAAGAAGATCAGCGGGCCGTCTCAGAAAAAGATATAAGGATGATGTTGATGCCGATTTATCTAGTAATAGGATACAACAATGTGAAATGAAAGCGCAAGATTGTAGAAGATAGAGAGCTATAGTAGATCCGGCGAAGACTCATCACGAGTTGTAAAGCCAGTCAAGAAGCAGAAAAAGTTATTAAATGTTACTAAACCTTAAGTTACCTTAGAATCAACAATGATAGATAAAGAGTCTACAAAACACTAGTCTTTTCAACATTGCTATATCTCATGGAATTTTTACTATTAAAATAATCGTACAAAAAATCCCACGTAATTTTAAAGGAAAATGTACACGATATCGTTAACGTGCAAAATTACGAACATTAGTTTGTTAAACCTAGAACGAGTACTTACTGCAATTATTGCTTGAACTATTTGTAGTATCAATGTTGGTGTGTAACTTAAGATAAGAAAACTTATAAACTAAATATTGTGATTATGTATTTAAAGATGCGCAATTTTATTTTATTTAAATTCACGTTTGATCTTACTTCATCTTCACTCTGCCTGCTATATAGGCCAGGATCCCGCTTGCCAAAAAAAATTTATTAATAGCAAGCTGAAAATTTGTTAATAGCTTTACGGTGTCTATTCGGACAAACTTTGATGTATGGGAACACTGGAACAGGGGAAGTTTTAATTGTGGAACGTGATTTTAATTGTGGAACTTATCAAGCTGACAAGTTTATGATTGTGAAAACTAGCAGGTTGTATTAGGTTTATTCAATAGCAAACTTTAATATATGAAAAAATTTTTGTCCGACCAATATATTGGGCATCTTACGTCCGACACATAGAACATGTCAAATGACAGGAATTATGTTGATGATAAATAACAGTCTGATTTTTGCATGAGAGTTTAGTGAAATGTCCGACAAAATACATGGGACGTTTTCGTAGTCTGACGTGCGAAACCTGTAACCTCTTCCACAATTAAAACTGTACAGTGAGACCCTGTTTCAGTGTTCCTGTACATCAAAGTTTGTCCGACTAGACACCGTTAAGCTATTAATAAATTTTCAGCTTGCTATTCATCATCATCATCATCATCAGTGGCGTTACAGCTCTTTATGAGCCAAAGCCTTCTTCAGAACAATCCTCCATTCGCCTTGTCTCTGGCAACTCTTCTCCATGCTCTACTTCCAATAGATTTTAAATCAGTTTCTATGTTGTCTTGGTACCTAAGTCTCGGTCTCCCTTTTGCTCGTTGTCCTATCGGCCCTCTTCGGTCAAAAACTTTTCTGACTATGGCAGCTTCCTCTCGCCTGATTACATGACCTATACATCTAAGGCGTGCTACCTTAATGAATTGTACAACGTCAGGTTCTCCAAAATTTCTATACAACTCAAAGTTGTAACGCCTGCGCCACAAACCTTGTTCTTTTATGCCACCATATATTCGTCTTAGAATTTTTCGCTCAAAACGTTTGAGCAGTTCTTGGTCATTCTGAGTAAGTGACCAATTTTCTGAGCCATATGTTAGCACTGGTCTTATTAGTGCTTTGTAGACCGTCAATTTAATTTTTCTAGGTATTTTTGAGGTCATCTGTCTTCTTAAGCCATAGTAGCACTTATTGGCGAGCACTATTCTTCTTTTAATTTCTTCACTGACATTGTTATCTTTAGTTAGCAGCGAGTCTAAGTATATGAAGGTGTCGACACCTTCCAGTTCTAGGTCCTCAATTATTATTCTTGTAGGTATCGGGTTGCTTGACCTAGTGCAACACATATATTTGGTCTTTTGAACATTTATATTTAGCCCCATTCTCTGTGCAGATGCTCTTAACGACCGAAATGCTTCAGTCAGAGATTCTTTAGATCTACCTATGATGTCTATGTCATCTGCGTATCCGACAATTTGTACTGATTTGTTAAAGATAGTACCATTCGTATTAATTTGGGACTCTCGAATTATTTTTTCTAATGCCAGGTTAAATAAGGGGCACGACAGTCCATCACCCTGTCTTAGTCCATTTTTGCAATGAAAGGGTCTTGAGAAATCGTTCTGGATCTTTACCACGCTCTCTGCTCCTGTGAGCGTAAGTTCAGTTAATTGGACAAGATGAAGCGGTATTTTAAATTCTACCATAGCAAGTAGAAGTTTGCCTCTATTAACTGAGTCGTATGCGGCTTTGAAGTCCACGAATATGTGGTGGGTGTCGACGCCGAACTCTAGGGTTTTTTCAAGGGTCTGCCTCACTGTAAATATCTGGTCCGTTGTTGATTTATTAGGACGGAAACCGCACTGATATCCTTCTACTATTTCTTCAGCGTAGAGGAAGTCTTTTGTACAATACGTTGGACAACACTTTAGATGCCATATTGAGTAGAGTGATGCCTCTATAATTATCACACACCATCATGTCTCCCTTTTTGTGTAGAGGACACAGTACACCCAACTTCCAGTCTGTGGGTGTTTCTTTCTGTTGCCAAATTGCAGTTATCAGTTTATGCATTTGTTTCAAGAGGGTGTCGCCGCCGTTTTTGAAGAGTTCAGCAGGGAGATTATCCGAACCGGGAGCTTTGTTATTTTTAAGTGTTAAGATGGCTTCTCTAATTTCTTCTTCGGTGGGGAGTGGCTGCCGATCATCTTCATTAATTTGAAGCATGGGATCCTTCATCTCGCCATCTTCATAATTGCCACTAAGCAGTTCTTCAAAATGTTGCGCCCATCTGTTTAGTATCTGTTCCTTGCTACTAATTATAGAGTCGTCCCTATCTTTACAGGCTATTATTCTGCGTTTGAAGTCTTTTCTGCAGCTATTTATCTGTTGGTAGAATTTTCGTATGTCTTTTCCATTGTGGTAGTTAACAATGTCGTTTAGAGCGTGTTCGTATTGTCCTTTCTTTTTTCTTCTGAACATTCTCTTTTCTTCCCTTCTAAGATTTTCATAATCTTCGAGAGTTGGAGTTGGAGAGCTTGAGTCTCTTATATGCTTCATTTTTTTGTTGGTTAATATATGTCCACACTCTTCGTCGAACCAATCCTCGTTTTTTCTACATAGAAAAACATAGGTTTTAATACAGTGTCAGCCGCTGTGTGCATGGCTTCTTTACATTTAGTCCAATGCTCTTCTATACTTAAATTTTCACCGATGTTTGGTAATGTTTCGTCTAAGATTTTCATGTAATTAGCTCTAGCAATTTCAGATTTTAGCACCTCAGTATTATATTTTGTGGATTTTGTGCTGTGACCTTTTTTGCGTTAGATATGCGTGCTCTGAGCTTTGATTTTATAAGGTAGTGGTCGGAGTCTAAATTAGCACCTCTACATGCTCTTACGTCCAGTACATCAGAGAAATGTCGACTATCTATAAGTACGTGGTCAATTTGATTCTTGGTCTGGCCGTCTGGTGATTGCCACGTGGCTTTGTGTATGTTTTTGTGTGGAAAGCACGTACTTACTACCACCATTCCTAACGATGCCGCGAGTTCAATCAGCCGTAAACCATTTTGGTTACTGACCGTATGGAGACTATGTTCGCCAATAGTTGGTCTGTAGATTGTTTCTTGACCAACTTTAGCATTAAGATCGCCGATAATAAGCTAGCTTGCTATTAATAAACTTTTTTTTGGGTACGCGGGATCCAGGCTAATAACGATTCGTCTTTATCTCGTTTGTAATTTATTAGCTTTTCCATCATTATCCCTTAACCTTCGGATGACCAAGCGGGGGATATTGTGACCCCAGCGTATGTTTTTCTTTAATAAATTCAAAAGTATTTTCAATTTTTAACTCATTATTTTTTTATTTGATTTTATGTAATATCATTCTAGATATCCTCATACAGTGGAACCTCGATAGCTCGGATTAATCGGGACCGCGACCGATCCGGGTTATCGAAAATCCGGGTTAGCCGGAGAATATGGTAAAAATTAATAAAACATTAAAAGGGTAAACCCTGTAGTTGGCTGTATACCTTTGTTAAGACAACGTAGAATGAAGTAAACACTTCTGTTGTATATAGGTATATTATAAATTTATTAAAAAATTTTAAAATTCATCCACAAGGGAGTGGTTGTACAAAACGTTTTCGGTCAAACTGACCATCCTCAGTGTAAACCTGGAAATAAGTGAACCACTTAGATTGAAATGCAAAAGGGTGAAATTTTGACAGTTAAAAAAGAAAATGTGGTTACTTACGTCCAGTGTACAAGTAATTGAAACTAGCCACTTGAATAGGTGTAAAACCTCAAAATAACATTATTGCTACATTATGAGCTGTATAGTAATCGACAATAAGTCGATGTCTTAAGATTAAAAATGTATCACATGTGGATGTATGTCATCCTTGCTCGGAATTAGCACAAGGTTGTGATCAGGTGAGAGGTTAACAACCAACTGATTAGACAGATTGGTGCCTGAAAATTCATGACAAGATGTCAAAGAAGATAGGTGGATTTCTCAAATGTCAACCGAAAAATTTTTGACAATGTGCATTAATATTTAACTTAATTATTCAATTGTGAATATGCAACTATTAAATTTGTTTGATATGAATTCTAAATTGTAAATAAAGGTTAATAAGCTATAATGATATATTCATTAGTGCACCGTAAACAAAAGCAAAATTCTACTCATATGCTGTGACGTCATAGACTGTTTGTCTACTGTATAGGACTGATAATAATTATATTAATTTGAGCAAAGTTATAATGAATGAATATTATTGAAAATTATATAGAAAATTTTTAAAATTTTTTTATCAAAATATGATATTTTAATAGAGTAGCAGCTGTAGAATTGGAAGTAATGCCAATAGTGAATGGTCGGTTGCATATGTTTCAGGGAACCAACGAATATAATGAGAAAATACCAATCTATAGATCTGTAATGTGAATTATTGGAGGTATTAAAGGAAATGATATTAAAAAAGGGAAGTGGAATTGAAAAAATGTATGTACATATCTTAATCAAGAAATCTTCTCTAAAAATATTTTGTTATGACTGAATGTAAAGAGTTTGTCCCATATAGAACTATTGAAAATCTAAATTTAGAAAAATTATTAAAAAGGTGATAAGGTAAGTTGCCTATGTTCAGTGGACAAATAAATGAAATATAATTACTGTTTTGAAATTAAATTGTGTGAATTGTTAAATGGATAAAGACTGATATTAAATTAGGAAAACTGCGCTGAAAGAAATGTACATGTTTTGATCAAAGAAGAAAATTAATTTTGATTGTAAGCTCTAAATGTAAAAAGAATATGTCACATATTAAACTATTGAAATTCTAGATTGAATATTGTATTGACCAAAGTTGATATTAAGTAAATTTATTAAATGTTGATAGCTGAGATTTATTTTTTATTTTAATCTAAATGAAAAATAGAGTGAATCAATTAAAATGTTGGAAATTCAACAAAATTTTTGGTTATTGTCTATATTAGAATGTCATATCCGAAAAGATCAAGGGTTCCATGGTGTGATTTTGATATAATGAGAAAATGATTTTGTTAAGTGAAAATAATTAAAGAATGAGATGGAAGAGATAGAGTCTTGACAGGAGCACAGAGTGAAAGAAACTGGAAGTACTAAAAGAATATTTGATTAGGTATAATGTTTGGGTTTTTTGTTTATTTTGGGTTTGTCGTGGTATGTATAGGAAAGAAGGCCAATGTGAAGGTGAATAAAAATATAGAATTATGGAAATAATTGTCTATGAATGGGGGTGAAATCACGGTTAAGAGAAAGTTGACGGTTAACACAGTTTGGACTTGTCCTTGCGTCCCTGACAATCTCTAAATCCTCATATAGGTCTAAACGAAGGGTATTCTTATCTTGGATGTTATGAATCAAAGTCACACCATCTGGGATGTTAAGGTGGTGTTTGTTGACTTTGAGATGGTGAGAGAAAGCTGATGTATTGTCACGTTTAGTGTGCTCTGCTGCTCTAGTAGACAGTGATCTATAGGTTCTTCCTACATAAGAGGCATCACAATCGGAACAAGATAATCTGTAAACACCACTACGATTCATAAAGTTGATTGGATCTTTAGTGTTAGATAATGTTTTGTTGAGAGTGTTATTGACTTTAAATGATATGTGGACATTGTCCGAAGAACAGAGAATGTGTTTGATCTTCTCAGATATGACAGTATTATGAAAAGGTAGGGACCTATAGATTGGTGTGATGACTGGGTTTGAATTGTAAGCTAGTTGCTGAAGACGATTGGATTCTCTTTTCCGGATGAGCTTGTCGATTATATTAGGGTTGTAATCATTGTTGACTGCTATTTGTTTGATTATATTAAGTTCCTTGTTAAATTCAGCTGTAGATAGAGGTAGTGTATGTAGTCTATGGATGAAACTCCTAAAAGCAGAATATTTATGAGACAGTGGGTGGTTGGATGAAGAATGGATAACATGATCAGTTTGAGTAGGCTTGCGGTAAATACCAAAGTTGAACTGGTTGTTGAGTCTGGTAATGGAAAGGTCTAAAAAATTAATGGCATTAGATGATTCTAGTTCCATAGTAAATTTGATATTGGGATGGATTTGATTGATTTTGAATAAAAGGTGATTAGCTGAGTCTTGCTGACCATCCACAAAAACGAGACAATCATCTACGTAACGGAACCAATGTAGAACTTCAGGATTTTTCATGATATAATTGGATTCTAAATGATCCATAAAAACATCAGCTAGAAAGGGGGATAAGCAGCTACCCATTGCTAAACCATCTGGTTGTTTATAGAAATTATTGTTAAAAATAAAGAAATCTTGTGATAGACATTTTTGTAGAATATCTATTATCGAAGAAATGATATGGGGTTGAATAACCTTATTGATTAGGAGAGTTTTTACCAGACTAATTGTTTCATTTTTGGGTACTGAAGTAAATAGGTTGCTAACATCAAAAGAAAGCATAGTAATGTTTGGATTCAGATTGATGAGTTGAAGTTTTTCAACCAATTGGTAAGTGTTAGAAACTGAAAATTGAGGAGTGAAGTTAATTAAGTTTTTTATTGTTTTTAATAGAAATTTAGATAAGATAGAAACTGGAGTATTAATGAAGCTAACAACGGGGCGTATAGGCATGTCAACTTTGTGTATTTTTGGCAAACCATACAACCTTGGAACTAAAGGGTTGCTAGGAATTTTGCTGTATGGAGCATCAAATTCAGTGAAAAAATCAGAAAATTGTTTGATGTTGTCTTTAAGTTTAGTGATAAATCTTTTTGTAGGATCTACTGTTATAGAAGTAAAATGGTTGCTCTCTAAGAAAGATGTGACTTTGTTGTTATATATCTTTGTTGTCTATCACTTTGTTGTCTATATTGATGTTGTCTATCACAAGATTTCTTTATTTTTAACAATAATTTCTATAAACAACCAGATGGTTTAGCAATGGGTAGCTGCTTATCCCCCTTTCTAGCTGATGTTTTTATGGATCATTTAGAATCCAATTATATCATGAAAAATCCTGAAGTTCTACATTGGTTCCGTTACGTAGATGATTGTCTCGTTTTTGTGGATGGTCAGCAAGACTCAGCTAATCACCTTTTATTCAAAATCAATCAAATCCATCCCAATATCAAATTTACTATGGAACTAGAATCATCTAATGCCATTAATTTTTTAGACCTTTCCATTACCAGACTCAACAACCAGTTCAACTTTGGTATTTACCGCAAGCCTACTCAAACTGATCATGTTATCCATTCTTCATCCAACCACCCACTGTCTCATAAATATTCTGCTTTTAGGAGTTTCATCCATAGACTACATACACTACCTCTATCTACAGCTGAATTTAACAAGGAACTTAATATAATCAAACAAATAGCAGTCAACAATGATTACAACCCTAATATAATCGACAAGCTCATCCGGAAAAGAGAATCCAATCGTCTTCAGCAACTAGCTTACAATTCAAACCCAGTCATCACACCAATCTATAGGTCCCTACCTTTTCATAATACTGTCATATCTGAGAAGATCAAACACATTCTCTGTTCTTCGGACAATGTCCACATATCATTTAAAGTCAATAACACTCTCAACAAAACATTATCTAACACTAAAGATCCAATCAACTTTATGAATCGTAGTGGTGTTTACAGATTATCTTGTTCCGATTGTGATGCCTCTTATGTAGGAAGAACCTATAGATCACTGTCTACTAGAGCAGCAGAGCACACTAAACGTGACAATACATCAGCTTTCTCTCACCATCTCAAAGTCAACAAACACCACCTTAACATCCCAGATGGTGTGACTTTGATTCATAACATCCAAGATAAGAATACCCTTCGTTTAGACCTATATGAGGATTTAGAGATTGTCAGGGACGCAAGGACAAGTCCAAACTGTGTTAACCGTCAACTTTCTCTTAACCGTGATTTCACCCCCATTCATAGACAATTATTTCCATAATTCTATATTTTTATTCACCTTCACATTGGCCTTCTTTCCTATACATACCACGACAAACCCAAAATAAACAAAAAACCCAAACATTATACCTAATCAAATATTCTTTTAGTACTTCCAGTTTCTTTCACTCTGTGCTCCTGTCAAGACTCTATCTCTTCCATCTCATTCTTTAATTATTTTCACTTAACAAAATCATTTTCTCATTATATCAAAATCACACCATGGAACCCTTGATCTTTTCGGATATGACATTCTAATATAGACAATAACCAAAAATTTTGTTGAATTTCCAACATTTTAATTGATTCACTCTATTTTTCATTTAGATTAAAATAAAAAATAAATCTCAGCTATCAACATTTAATAAATTTACTTAATATCAACTTTGGTCAATACAATATTCAATCTAGAATTTCAATAGTTTAATATGTGACATATTCTTTTTACATTTAGAGCTTACAATCAAAATTAATTTTCTTCTTTGATCAAAACATGTACATTTCTTTCAGCGCAGTTTTCCTAATTTAATATCAGTCTTTATCCATTTAACAATTCACACAATTTAATTTCAAAACAGTAATTATATTTCATTTATTTGTCCACTGAACATAGGCAACTTACCTTATCACCTTTTTAATAATTTTTCTAAATTTAGATTTTCAATAGTTCTATATGGGACAAACTCTTTACATTCAGTCATAACAAAATATTTTTAGAGAAGATTTCTTGATTAAGATATGTACATACATTTTTTCAATTCCACTTCCCTTTTTTAATATCATTTCCTTTAATACCTCCAATAATTCACATTACAGATCTATAGATTGGTATTTTCTCATTATATTCGTTGGTTCCCTGAAACATATGCAACCGACCATTCACTATTGGCATTACTTCCAATTCTACAGCTGCTACTCTATTAAAATATCATATTTTGATAAAAAAATTTTAAAAATTTTCTATATAATTTTCAATAATATTCATTCATTATAACTTTGCTCAAATTAATATAATTATTATCAGTCCTATACAGTAGACAAACAGTCTATGACGTCACAGCATATGAGTAGAATTTTGCTTTTGTTTACGGTGCACTAATGAATATATCATTATAGCTTATTAACCTTTATTTACAATTTAGAATTCATATCAAACAAATTTAATAGTTGCATATTCACAATTGAATAATTAAGTTAAATATTAATGCACATTGTCAAAAATTTTTCGGTTGACATTTGAGAAATCCACCTATCTTCTTTGACATCTTGTCATGAATTTTCAGGCACCAATCTGTCTAATCAGTTGGTTGTTAACCTCTCACCTGATCACAACCTTGTGCTAATTCCGAGCAAGGATGACATACATCCACATGTGATACATTTTTAATCTTAAGACATCGACTTATTGTCGATTACTATACAGCTCATAATGTAGCAATAATGTTATTTTGAGGTTTTACACCTATTCAAGTGGCTAGTTTCAATTACTTGTACACTGGACGTAAGTAACCACATTTTCTTTTTTAACTGTCAAAATTTCACCCTTTTGCATTTCAATCTAAGTGGTTCACTTATTTCCAGGTTTACACTGAGGATGGTCAGTTTGACCGAAAACGTTTTGTACAACCACTCCCTTGTGGATGAATTTTAAAATTTTTTAATAAATTTATAATATACCTATATACAACAGAAGTGTTTACTTCATTCTACGTTAAAAATTAATAAAATACGGTATACTTACAGATAAACTCCGTTAGAATTAAAATAACATGAAACATATTATACATATAAATATGCACAGTACCTACGACCTACACATCTAAATTATTAAAAACACGCAAACACAAACCTAAGCAAACGGAAGCAAACAATACAATACTGTATTCATACAGTCACAATCGAAACGATGTTTTGTTATTATGTATTAAGAACAGTGAAAACTAAGACCATTTATTAAAAAAGAATGTATGTGTACTTTGTACGCACGTAAGAAGTTATACTTCTATTATAATATATAATTTAAACGAAATAAATATACCTACTTAACAGTTACAATACAAAAAATTAACAATAATTACCAAAAATGAACCAAAACTTAACAATGCCAAATATTAAAAAAAAAAAGAAAAAATATGAATCGTCCGGGATTTGAACCCGCAATCTCGCGATTTTTTGATCTCTCTTCCAATGCTCTACCAACAAGGCCATCAAGCCGCATGCTACTTACCTTTCAGATATACATAATTAAGTATACATCACGGTGACAAGTGAAATATAAAAATAGATGTTTTATTATTTTACGCCCAAGGAAGACAAATCCAAAGACACAAAATTATAATAAAAAACCTTTTAAACCACCTTTTTCAAATTGCGCAAGTTGTATTATTAATATTACTGTTAATAAATGAAATATAAATATTTTGACGTTTCACAATTTGACAATTCACTTTTAACTGCAGTGCCTTAAAAATTTTAAAGCACTAGTGCCTTAAAGTAGCATTTTTAACGCTCCTATGGAGTTCTAAAAATTGCATTTTTAACATGTTTGTAGAAAAATATATTTAAAAACACTAATATATTCTTTCCAAACCTTTTCTGGACTGATACATACATAGATTAAAACATTTTGAAGTATAACTTCAAAAATATAATATGAAAACTATTTAAAAAGGCAGTATAACTATTAACTAACCTTTGTTGTTTCTCTTCCCACAAATTTTAAAACGCAACAACCATACATAACCAAACCGTCAACCGTCCAAACCACAGCTGCGCTACAACTGCCATATTGGATAATTTTTGACATGTCATTTGAACATCCAATCAGAACAAAGTTATAATGCGCATGCGCCGGGATCGTAGGTTTTAACATATAAAAATTCACCCTCATATCGCGCGTAAAGAAGTATAACTTCAAAAAGAATTTTTTAAATAGTCTTTCTTAAACAATGCTAACACAGTTTGAAATAAAAAATAAAGGAATACTACAGACAGGTGCCTATTGTTTCTGCTGGCTTGTGCCATGAGTCATTTTTACTATCGTATAGTTCAAATTACACAAATACACATTATCTCTAAAATATTATATTACATACATACATTTTTATTGTTGAAATGTTTATCTGATAATTAGCTATTTTGATGGGAAATAAGCCACAATTAAATTGAAAAAATAATTTTATTAACATTTCGACGCCCAGAACGGGTGTCATTGTCAAAATACAAAATATGTACTGAAAATCAAAATGTTTATCTGATGAAAATCGGTCCGGGTTAGCCGGACTTCCGGGTTATCAGGGGCCGACTTATCGGGGCTCCACTGTATTTTGAAATAAAAAAAAATTCCCTATATCTTACGAATAAAAAATATATTCTGAAGTTGATGTTTAGTAAAATACCGTCTATTATGTGTAATTCCAAGTAGTTTTACGCTAATGACGTCGACTTTGCAAAGTAACAAGACACTTGTTCAACATACACACTACACATGACACTAATACTCATGTTGTGAGTGGCTGAATGACATAAAGTCCATGCAAAAAAAAATTTAAAAAAAACTAAAAAAAACTTCATTTTTTTGTTAATTGTCATTTTTGACATTTTTGACCTGGGTCATTCCCCCCCCCCCCCGCCCTGCTCATCCGTGTAACAAAAAAAGGTTGGTCATCGGAAGGTTAATATTGACTTTGGCAATTTCTAATTCTTTTACAAATAAATATATTTGTACAAATCATGGAAATATAATTGTACAATAATTATATAATTGTACAAATCATGGAAAACATTTTTATGATATTTAATATTTAGTTTTGTTTCTTCACCTATGTGTATTTTCAGGTATCTCCTTTGTTTATGGTGTTTGTATGGTTAAATCCCAATTAAAATAATAACGAATACGCGAAGGTACAGATAATAATTAGAGATAAAATAAAATAAGCTGAAGAGATATTAAAAATATCACATGGAAAAAATTCCTGTAGAGAGATATTACTTAGAGAACAATATAGGGAGATTTACAATTTCAGTCTATACAAGGAAGTTAGAGAAGTAGCCCACATTCATAGAAATAACAATAGGAATATACTAGTAGGATCATGAGAAGAATAATAATCATCATCATCGTCATCATCAGTGGCATCATAGCTCGTTATGAACTAAAGCCTTCTTCAAAACAATCCTCCATTCTCTGGCAATCTGGCATCTCTATGTCTCTGGCGACTCTCCCCCTGGCTCTAACTCCAATACATTTTAAATCGTACTCTAAGCTGTCTTGATAACTAACTCTCGTTCTTCCTCTGGCTCGTTGTTCAATCGGCCCTCTTCGATAAAAAAAAACTTTTCTAACTGTTGCACCTTCCCCTCGCCTGATTACATGCCCTATCCATGTAAATCTAAAACTTGCCGACTTAATAAATTTTACAACGTCAGATACCCCGAAGCTTCTATACAACTCAAAGTTGCAACGCGTGCGCCAAAAACCTTGCCTTTTTATTAATCCATATATTCTTCTTAGGGTTTTTCGCTCGAAATGTTTAAACAATTATTGGTCCTTCTTCTTCTTAAGTGCCTTGTCCTCCTAAAACATTGGCGATCAGTCCTATGATCTTACCACTGGCGGAGGTTCCTAGGCCAAGATGTTCTTCTGCGCCCGGTGCCTCGCTTTCCCCCTATCTTTCCTTGGATAATTATATCTAGCATTTCATATTTCTGATTTCTCATCACGTGGGCAAAGTACTCTAGTTTTCTTCTTTTTATGGTATTTAGTACCTACTTCTCTTTCTTCTTCAGCTCTGGAAAAGGCGGTCGGAGATGCCTGAATAGACAGCAGAGGAAATATTTTTAATAAATTATCCCAAATTTTGGCATATGCAGATGACGTGGACCTAGTTGCCCACACAACACGCAAGCTAGAAGAAATGTATACCACCTTCTCAAATGCCTCAAAAAAATATGGGTCTGCAAGTAAACGAGGAGAAAACTAAGATAATGGCATCAACACCCAACAATAGAGCCAGAAATACCGGTCACCAATTCACGGTTGATAACTCTACCTTTGAAGTGGTGGACAAATTCACATACTTAAGCTCCCTGATCACCAAGGAGAATGTCATGACGGAAAAAATCAAGTTAAGGGTAATCCTAGCAAACAAATGCTATTCTGGACTGAGTAGACATATGAGAAGCAGAAACTTAAGCCAAAAAACAAAAATAACCATACACAAAACCCTTAGACAACCAGTATTGACATATGGATCAGAGGCATGGACCATCTCCAAGGCAGATGAAAACCTTTTGCTTATATTTTAACGAAGGATCCTGAGAGGAATATTCGGTGGCATCTGTGAAAATGATGTTTGGAGGAGGGGGTACAACTACGAGGTATACCACAGATAAAACATATTTATATTAGGTGGTAAAGATGTAGTATCTCTCATAAGAATAGGAAGACTAAGATGAAGATGGGCAGGACATATAGCAACATCACAGCAGAACAACCCTCCTAGAAGAATCCTTATGTCACAACCTGTGGGAAGTAGAAATAGGGGTAGGCCAAAACTCAGATGGAAGGATGATGTAGATGAGGATAGGAGAAAAATAGGCGCAGCAAACTGGTAACGGTTGGCAATGGATAGGATTGACTAGCGTAATAGACTTGGGAAGGTCGAGGCTCTTTCATAGGGCTGTAGCACCATTGATGATGATGACTTCTCTTACTTTGTTTAGCCGCTGCAATACCGCTTGATTTGTTACTCTGTTCATCCACGATATCCTCAATATTCTGCGGTAAGCTACATTCCAAAAGCCTCAATCCTCTTGCACATTGTTTCTGTGAGGGTCCATCCTTCCATTCCCTAGAACAAAATTATGAACACATAGCAGCGTAATAAACGTATTCTTATCGTAATTTTTAGCTCGCTGTTGGTTAGTACCTTTTGCATTTTCCTAAATGATGTTCTCGCTTGCTCTATTCTGCATTTGATTTCCTGTGATAATTCCCATTTTTCATTCATCCAGCAGCCTAGATAGTTGTACTCTCTGCACCATGTCTCGATTTATTCTAATATCTGCCAAGTTATTAGCTATATTTTTGATTTTGCTGATGACCATCCATTGAGTTTTCGTTATGTTTATTTTCAGACCCATTTGTTGGCTATAATCCATCACTAAATGTAGGAGTGCCTGCAAATCATCCCTGCCCGTTGCTAGCAGAGCTGTGTCATCAGCGTATCTCAGATTGTTGATGACAATTCCATCGGCAATTATACCCTCTGTTCTGTCTTCTACTGCTTCTCTGAAGATTTTTTCTGCATACAAATTAAACAGAAGCGGGGAGAGCATGCAACCTTGTCTAACTTCTCTCAGAGTAAGAATTTCTTTAGAAGTCTGGTTGTTAATTCTGATGCCAGCTGTTTGATTCCAGTACAAATTGGCTATTATCCGAATGTCTCGTCCACCCAGGCCTATCTCTTTTAGTATAATCATTAACTTATCGTGTTTAGCCGTGTCGAATGCTTTCTCATAGTCGACAAAGCAGGCATATACATCAACATTCACATCCCGACATCTTTGTATAAAAACCTAAATGCTAAACAGCGCCTCCCTTGTACCGAAACAACTCTTGAAACCAAACTGAGATTTGCCGATGTTTTCTTCACATTTGGTATATATTCTTGAATGAACGATTTTTAGGAACAACTTTAACACATGGCTCAGTAAACTAATTGTTCTGTATTCTTTGCAATACTTGCTATTGGCCTTTTTTGGTATTGCAACAAACGTTGATTTGAGCAAGTCTTTAGGGATAATTTCTGACTTATTATACAGTTGAGCAAATTTATTAATAGAAGTGCGATAGGTCCATCTTCTTCCAGAGTTTTATCTATCTGTATTCCATCTGGTCCCGGCGTCTTTCCATTTTTTACACCTGCCATGGCGCATAAAAGTTCTGCCTTAGTGGCCTTGGTCCTTCTGTGTGCTTAAATGTCTGCTCCCTTATTAGTGTTTTATTGTTTTATACATGGTCACTTTAACTTTCTGTGTAGTTTTGAGGCCCTTTGTCTTTTCAAGCCACAGTAACACTTTTTAGTCAACAGCGAGCCTAATAATGACTATTTTTATTAAACAATATTTTCTATGAATGCTATACAATGTGCAACTTCTCTCACTACTTACATACATTCAAAATGAACAATTTCTCAGGCAGTGAGAAAAGTCGGCCATTGCAGTGAGAAATATTTTTTCTCACGGGTTCACCGCCGGTTTACATACATATGATCGCCATTTCCATGGTAACATGCACAATACAAACACAACTATTTTTGTCAAACAAAATGTGTTCAAACTTGTCAAAACTAATCAAAAATTACCTTTTAAGACTATTCAACTGTGAATTATAATTTTAAATAAATAAAGTATATAAATATGAAGAATATTAAATACCTATGTGTATATATGTATTTTATTTCAATTTAGGCATATAATATACCTAAAAGCACCGAAATTATTTAATCTTGAAGCTTGAACTCTTGACAAAAACGCATCCATAGAAAAAGTACAGTGTACAACACGAGAGAAAATGACACTGCGCTCGTGAGAAATATGTCTTTTTCTCTCTTGTTGTACAATATACTATATTCACCTACAAACTATTCCGCAAATGAAAAATTGTCCTAATATTGTGCCAGTGGTGTAGAATATAGAAATTATAACTGTTCAAGTATTATCTACACCGTACGTCAGTGAGGTAGCGAATAAGTATTTTTTACGGCAATTTCATGTTTAAAACTTAAATAACTTGTTGCGAAGTACAATAAAGAAATATGGTGAGTAGTAAAATAACGATCAAAATTCATTTTTAAATATTTAAATAGAACACACTATATCTCATAAAGAAACAATATTTTATTGAAGTAAATCGGATGATGTATGTATGTATGTATGTATGTATGTATGTAGATAGGGGTGATAGGTACACTGCGACCCGTAGGATCTATTGTGTCCCCCTTGCTTGCCATGAGTCTGATGTTTTCTCAGACCTATAGCAGCTCTTTCAGTCCTATTTTCCTAAGAAAGATTAGGACATCGTCGGGCTTCAATTCAGGCAGGTTCTCCTCTTCTATTTCATGTGCCCCTAGGTATCTGGCCCTGGAGTTCTGCAATGCAGGACATTCTGAGAGTATGTGTATTGAGGTTTCGTCCTCTTCCTCACAGAATCTGCATTTTGCTTCATCTACCAATCCTAGCTTCTTCATGTGACTTCTTAACCGGCAATGCCCGGTCATTATTCCCGTCAAAATCCAGTCGGATGATAAAACGTATATCCAAGATAGCGGTGACTTCTATAATAGTGGCCAGACGCATTCATATAAAAATTTATGGTTTAACACCAGGCATGTCATATTAAATTTATAAGATAGTAAAACTAAAAATAACATACCTACACGCATTACTCTTATGGTGGTCAAAGGTGCAGCAATAAAGTGATATCCTAAAAAAGGTACAAAGATTTGCTTGTCTTGGAATTACTTTGGCTCTGAGTAGTCACTGGCGGATCCAGGGGGTGTCATGGGGGGTCATGACCCCCCCCCCCCCCATAGTTGTAAACCCATGTATCCTAAGGTTGGTAAGACTAAGTCACCTTGCATCAGAGATAGGTAATTAAATCACCCTCAAGACCCATGACCCAGCCCAAACAAAATTTCTGGATCCGCCACTGTGAGTAGTCTGAGGGGTCTGTGGAAATGCGTGTCACCATTGTCATATTACCACTAGTAGAATGGGTGTCATGTAATCGAGAATACAAGAAATAAGAATAAAAGAGCTAGAGTTAATGGGCTGACTTGAAGAGGATCAGCTACAAATTAATTTTGTCCAGAACCGGCTTCAGAGCACAACTTCTTCTTTGTGTGTCATGTCTGTTTCAAGCTACTGCAATGCACCTTGGTCAGTAAATCAATACAGACTCGCTACTCGGAGGTTTTTGCGGTCGGCTAATTACGAATATCATGACGACGATGGTCTCAGAGAAACTTGGTGCCTCTGAGATTTTTTTAGAAAAGAATCATCAAATACAAGGAGCTATGGCACAACTAGATTCGATCCAATGTGTTGCACAATAAACCTTATTTGAATGGGTAATGGTCTAACACGATCTACTCGGATTTACATATGGGCTGACTGGGCGATAGCCCAGGGCAGCAGAATTCAGGGGGCGGAAAATTTTGGTAAAAAAGTAAAAAATGGCGGGGAAGGGCGGCAAATGGTGGATAGCTTAGGGGCGGCAAATCTTTAAATCCGCCTCTGGATCTACTATGCTACTAACAAATTGTTGCTATTATTATATTAAACAAAGCTATGAGAAAACTGTCACTTACACCTTTTCTCAACTTTGACACTATTATTATTCTTTGCAAACCATCTAAGCCTAAGCTATTTGCAAAAACTACTGCTTCGTCGGCGTCGGCATATCTAATATTATTTAGACGCACTGTGTTCTGCATGCGTGAAAACGTGTGATGGTTTGTGCTGCTCTAGCAGCAGTTGCAGCTGTTTCTCAGTTTTCTGAAGACACTTCAGTAGCAGTGGCGGAACATTTGCCTTGGGAGGCCTTCCACTAGAACATCAGCCAAAAGACATAGGTACAATAATAGATAAACCCAAACTAAATAAAATATAGATAATAACTTATATGCAATAAGTTCCCTTAATTTTCCTAATTATCGAGTTTATTGTGTTGAATTTGTCTGTCTGTAGTAAGTTTCATGTCAGCTAATGTTATTTTTTATGTTTCAACAATTTTTCCTTTAATTCTGGACCCTGTTACGGAGGGTATTCCCCTATTCCCCCGTAGATTCACCACTGTTCAGTAGGCTTCTAAAGATTATGCTGAACTGCAGCTATGCAGTGTGGGCAGTTGGGTAAGTGTGGAGCAATTATGACAACATGATAATTCTTGTCACTCTAGCAGCACATTTTCTATCGCACTTCTTCAGTTTTCTGAGGACCTTTCAGAGGTTTTATTTATTTTTGGCCACGAATTCCTATACAACACACAAATTGGGATGAAGAAAGTGAGTCTCTCTTCTTTCAATAATAAATATTTTCGTTCACTTCACTGTGAATTCGTACACATAACCTAGACCGAGCACCTGAATCCAACATCTTTAGAAGGCTGTAGCTTCAGATTAATAGTTTTTCAGACCTAGGTCACATGGACTTTTTGAAGTTTTACTTCTTTAGGCGCGATTGAGAGTAACATTTCATAATACTGAGCGCATGCGCACACAGACAGTATAGCGTTTAGTTGCTAAATCTTTCAAGTTATATATAAATCTATCAGTGCAAGAAAAGTTGTGAAAAGAATATATTAGTGTTTTTAGTAAATATATTTATTATAATTTTTGTGTTATTGGATTTGTCTTCCTCAGGAGTAAGATGAGTATAATTAAAACATTTTATTGTATATTTATTATACTTCACCTTGTCTGTTTGTTACCGTGAATTATCATTAGGTACGTCCGAACCGATACAGACAGTCCTCATAGCGTATTTTAGTACGTTCTTTAACGGTAAAATATTGCAAAACCTCTAAATTTTAAAGAACAGCTTGGAATGACATGAAATTTGCCATACACATAGCTAACAAGTCAAAGAAAAAAGTGATATTGTGCCGATGTGTGCTTTTGACAAGGGGTGGCTTTCACCCCTTCTGGAGGGTGAAAAAATATACGTCCAAAGTAAGTCCGGAAATGGATAAATTGACTAATTTTAAGTAACTTTTGTTTTATAGAGTTTTTTCATTAAGTCAATACTTTTCGAGTTATTTGCGAGTGAATATGTTCATTTTTCAACAAAATAACCGCGCTTTTAGACAGTTTTCCGCAAATAACTCAAAAAGTAATTATTTTATCGAAAAAAAACAGTCTTAGCAAAAATATAGCCCGTAAAAAATTGAAAAAATATATGTACATTTTAGGTCTCTATACCTGGTAAAAGCAGAGTTATAGCTAATGAAAAATAGGTTCATATTCGTTCAATTCCAAATGGAATACTTTAACGTGAAATAACCAAAAAATGAAGCACTTTTTGGGGAAAACTCATTATAAATTATTTAAAGTATTTAAAAAAGGTTTCATTTTGTTTTATAAAAAAATTTCTAGCATCAAAAGTAAACAAGTTACGCTCAAAATAAAGTTAGTCCCTTTTTTTTGGTAAAAAATCGGGAAAATCACCTCCTAAATAGTATCTCAGATGAACTTAATCGTTACCACTTCATAAGTTTCTTTACTGGTGTATGTATTGTTTATATGATCCTGAAGTTTCATTGGTTCAAAGTCCTTATTTTTGCAAGAGCTGTAGTTAAAAGGGCTTGAACTAGTCACTGATCACGAGTGTATGTAAATTTAGAAACACCAAATCTTAATCAATTTTTGTCTTACAGAAAAACAAAAAATACAAGATATTCAGAAAAGTAATACTGACATTTTTGTTGTTTGAGATTTTTGGTATCTCTAACAATTTTTAAGTTATTTTAAAAAAAGCATATTTTTCAAAATTAAAAATTTTAAAAATTTTATTTTAAAACCAAATTTTTTCAAAAATAAGCACTTTGAGTCAATGAAACTTACATATTATTATTATAAATACAACTTAAGTTAAATAATTTGTGGAACGGTAAAGATTAATTTCAGTTAGGATACCAATTAGGGGGTGATCTTCCCGATTTTTTTTGCCAAAACAAAAGGGAGCAACTTTATTTTGAGCGTAACTTGCTTTTTGACGCTAGAAACTTTTTATAAAAACAGAAATAAAGTATTTTTGAACACTTTAAAAAAAAGTAATAATAGGTTTTCCCCAAAAAATGCTTAATTTTTTGGATATTTCACGTTCAAATAGCCTATTTGAAATTTGGCGAATATGAACCTATTTTTCACTGGCCTTAACTCTGGTTCTACGAGGTCCAGACACTTCAAGCGTACACCATTTTTTTTTATTTTTTCACAGGTTATCCTCCCATATAGCACACAACGTCCAATGGACGTCCATGTAACGTACATTTAAAGTCCAAACGTCCATGGGCCAAAACTGGACGTTCTATGTACGTACATTACGCGAGTCCATTGGACGTTTGATTTCAACGTACTTACATTGGACATCCATTTGTGGTCCATAGAGATTTTACACAAAATGCGACTATTATTATTAGTAATTATATAGGTTATTGTTTTAATCAAAGCAATATTATTAGTAAAATAGTAGAAGCTTCTAATAAATGTAGTCATATATTTTTTCATCGTAGAATTAAAATACTGAACCACTAAAATTATTTTAATTAAACCTATATAATATTAGAAGATGATAAAATGATCGTAAACTTTTTCCGTATAAAGGTAATATGACATCGGTAATTAGACACTACCAATTTAAATCTTAAATGTGCATTTTGTAACTGTTAAATTTCCCGCCTTCCAATATTGTCGGTCGTCGGGTATCGGGTCGTGTCGGGTATCGAATATCTTTTTAGTTACTAACTGGCCCGGAGAGAAGTGACGTGTTTATTTTGTTATTTTGTTTTGTTAATTCTTCTCCATGCTCCTCTTAACACTGTTTTCTATGTGCACGCTTCATAGGCCGCCATTATCTGAATCTCGTTTTTATTAAATTATTGCATACAATATCCTGTGATAATACCTTTGTGTTTGCTGTTTATCGTGCAAGTGCAGTAGTGCATTAATGAAGTTCCTATAATAAAGTTTATTATGGTAAAGAATAAAGTTTATTAATAGAATTATAGTAAAGAAAAATAAAAAAGGTCTTCTGTGTATTATTTTAAAGTATAAGTTTTAGTATTATAGGAACTATTTTCTATAAAGGCTTTTTGCTATGTATTCACAAAATTATGGATACCAGTGCCGGTTTAACACAGTCTGCCGCCCGGTGCTGATACGGATGCCGCGCCCAGGCTCAAAAATATTTCTCAACTTTATTTCAATTCAACAAAACATATTTTGAATATAAGTTTATTAAAATAAAAAAAACAATTACAACTTTTTTTGGTTTCCAACTTAAATGAAAACTAACAATATACAAGGAAAAAATTAAGGGCGAACTTCACAAAGTAAAATAAAAATTTACTTAATAACATTCAAACAGGTAACATCAGGTAGGTAAGCAAATACCTTTACTATTGAAAAGCTTGTTTTCTTGATTTTATTGAAGCGAAGTTTTCGATGATATCAGTTATATTTAATTCATTTAGCAGGTCCTCGTTAATGGATAAGACTGCTAAGGACTTCAAATTTTCTTGGAAAATTGCATTTCTTAAGTAGGTCTCTACCCTTTTTAGTGTCGAAAGAGAGCGTTCGCCACTTGCATTTGCGACCATTATGGAGAAAAAAATACGCAGGCAAATATTAACGTTTGGAAATGAAGATATTAATTTATTTTTGTATAAAGCCTGTACCAATTCTAAAGGAGTGTCTATTTTTAATTGGGGAAGAGACGTTAACAAATGATTTAAATGAACACATTCTTGGGGAAAATACTCGTCCAAATCCTCCTTGTAGTTTTGTTGTAATTCGGTTGCCGATCTGAAAATATCTTCATCTTCCGTAGCTTTTAGTTTAAACAAAAATTCAAATGCTCTTGAACAAGATTTATAACTATCAGATCGGCGAATAATCTCCGACTTAAGATTGTCTATTATACAAACATAACATTGTGTTCGAATTTTTTCTGTTTGGCTTAAGCTTACCTCCGAATTCATTTCTCCTAATTGCAATTTTTTTTTGATAATCCTCTTCTCAGCATAATTTTCGTTCCCTGTTAACAACATTCCTAAGGCCTCGTAGTGATCAAAACGATCACGTAAGAAATCAAAGTAATCTGCTAAAGATGATAACAGATGAGCGGTTGTGCTTAAATCCATATTTTCCTTTTGTACTGATTTATTAACTTCATTAACCCTTTGTAAAACGTCAAGCCAAAATGATAAAATTATTCCGTTTTCCAACAAATCAAGTTTTTCCGATAGAGAAGCTGCTTCAACTCTTACTATGTTTTTCTCATTTATATCCGTTGATATTCCAATCAAACATGTTTTAATCAAACCGTAATTGCTTTTTAACGCTTTTACGGCATCAAAACGAGAAGACCAACGGGTTGTATTCACTCTCTTAGGTAACAGTGTCTGCCCCGACTCAGCCGAATCCTTTATTGCACGAGACAATAACTCCCACCTATGTGTAGACACGGAGAAAAAATTGTAGATAGCTTGTACCAACATAAAAAAGATGTTGCTTCCAAACAACAATCTGCTGCATTTTGGACAACCAAATTTAAAGAGTGAGCAGCACACGGCACAAAGAGAGCTAAATCATTGTAAGCTTTAATACGTGCTTGCAAACCAGATACTTTCCACTCATATTACTGGCATTGTCGTAAGACTGGCCTCTACAGTTCTTAATATCTAATTTCAAAGACTCTAACATCCCAATAACTGTTTCCTCAAGTTGTTGTGAGCTATGCCCAGTGTTTTTATAAAATCCCACGAATCTTTCCACGGGATTCCCTTTATTGTCACAATATCTCAAAATCACTGTAAGTTGGTCATGGTGTGTTATGTCAGGTGTTGAATCTACACTTATAGAATAGTATTTGTTTGCCTTAATTTGTCTAACAATTTCATCAATGACTCGATTGGATAAAATATTCAGTAATTCGTTACATATATCTTTTGATAGATATGACGTTTTGCCCTTACCTAAATTTGCTCGTGTATTAATATGATCTTTCAAAAATGGATCATATTCTGACAATAGTTCCAGTAAACCTAAGTAGTTTCCATTCCGTTTTTCGCCAATTCCTTCATGAGTACCTCTAAATGCCAATTCCCTGGTAGCCAGAAACTTTATTACACTTATGATTCTTTCTAGTACTTTCACCCAATATTCTTTCGCAGTGCTAATTTCCTTTTCGAGTTCTACATCAACTCTTCCTTGCTTTAATAAGCGAGTCATCAGATTATCTATATGATCATTGGATCTTTCATGTTCGTCTAATCTTTCCTTACTTGTATTCCATAATGAAAATCCTGTTTTAAATTGCTTCTTTTTATTTCCAAATAATACACAATAAAGACAAAATATATTGCCAGTGCTCTCCGAGTAAATTGCCCAATCGCGGCGAACCACTTCTCCATTAACAAGTCTTTTATAAAATATTTGCTTACCGGCATACCTGTGTTGTTCCCCGAAATTTCTTTTTGACATTGAAAAGTCCATATCTGTAAGATTCTGTTCGACCTATTTTTCTAGAATCATTTCTGCTTAATTATGGGAATCTTGCCAAAGTGCCGGATCTTTAAAATTAAGTAAATCCTGTTTTGGATCTGAAAAAAAAATAAAAAAAAATATTTGTCATTGTCCTGTTTTATTTACCATTTGTAAAGGCACCGTTATCTTTTTGCATTTTTGCCTCGTTAAAAAAATTTAAATATGCCTTACCCGAGTTACTGGTGGTTGCTTCTTCATATTCTAATACTTTTGAAACAGGTGATACTAAGTGCTCTGGCTCTGGCACTAATTCTGAAGTCTCCAAAATAAGTTCATGTGGTTGAATATGAATATATTTATCACTAGTAGCACTAGAGCTACTACCGGGTTGGGAAATATTTGTAGTGTCGTCTTCTTGATTTCCATCAGGTCTAAAAAATGCTATCATTTTGGGTATACCTTCAAAATTTTATTTTGTCTTTCTTGCTTTTCTTGTTTCCTTTTACGCCAGAAAGATCCAGGTTGTTTCCGCCCTTCCATATTTTTCTATTGAATATTGATTATATTAATGTTTAATTTACAAATTATAATTACCTATACAGTTTCAAATGTAAGTCAAACATCTTACCTTAGTTTAGTTGTACGTTTGTAGGTATTTCTCTTTCTACTCGTATTTATACAACTGCCTGGTCTGTATTAATAGGATAGAACAAATTTTACTAATCAACTCTACCGACCTACGCCTTATTATTTTCTGGTTCAAGTAGTAAGCAGTTTCTGTTTTATTATACCGGCGCGGCGCGGCGCGCCGGCCGGCGCCCGTCAGGCCGTCTGCCAACCCAAACGTGTATTTTGCGGTGTTCGCACATTATTCTTAAACGCTGTAGAATGATATAATTTTACGGCGCACGGCACGTTTGTACGTTATCTGACATTTAGATAACATAAAAATAAACTGAACACAGTGCATAAACCATATAGGTACGTCGACGTTAATAATAATAATTTATTTATAAATTATTGTTAAGTTTTCAAGTTAATGATAAAACAGAAAAATTTTTATTAATATATCATGTGGATTTGTATGCAAATTTTATTTTACCATAATCATATAATTTCGGAACAGCACGCGCTTCGCGCGTACCGCCCTAGAACCTTCAACCGCCCGGTGCTACAGCACCCAAAAGACCCCTGGTTAAACCGGCGCTGATGGATACTAGATTGTTTTATGAAAAGTTTCCTACAAATGTCCATAAGACGTACATTGAATGTACATCACATGTACATTGAATGTACATAAGGTGTACACTGAAAGCTCCAACAACGTACACTGTACGTTTGTTGCGGACGTTATATGGACGTCCAATTTTGTGAACACTGGACGTTCGTTGGACGTCCATCGGATGTCCATTGTACCTTAGCGGGACGTCCATTGGACGTTTCAATGTACACAGATGTACGTCCATTGAATGTCCATAAAACGTACTTGTGCTATCTGGGCTAAGAAAGTTTTTTTTGACAAAATACTTGCTTTTTGCGTTATTTGCGAAAAACCGTCCAAAAACGTGGTTATTTTGTTGAAAAATGAACATATTCACTCGCAAATAACTCGAAAAGTGTTGACTTGACGAAAAAACCCTATAGAACAAAAATTACTTAAAATTAGTCAGTTTATCTATTTCCGGACTTATTTTTGACATATATTTTTTCACTCCCAAGAGGGGTGAAAGTCACCCAGGGCAAAAGCACACATCGGCACAATATCACTTTTTTTCTTTGACATGTTAGCTATGCGTATGCCAAATTTCATCTCAATCCAAACTGTTCTTTAAAATTTACCGCAAAAACCGTGAAAGAATGTACTATTTGGTATAGCATTCGGCCAGAGATCGAGAGGTCTTGAGTTCGTATCCGGAGCAATCCTATACTTTTTTTTTATTTTTGGAAAGTGGTAGTATTACAATTAGTTTAATATTTAAAAAAAATTAAAACAAACTGCTTAAAGTATATTTATTTTTAAGAAATCATAGAAATAGAAGTATAACTTCTTACGTGCGTACAAAGTACACACACATTCTTTTTTTAATATACGCACTGAGAACAATCATTGACTGAACTTTCGTTAAATTTCGCCAAGGCAACTTTTTTATAAGGAGTGTTGCGGGATCCTTTCATTGAGATGCATCTAATTGCCAAAATTTGGTAGGTTTTGGAAATTTGCATATTGTCATTTTTGTATTTTTCTATGGTACCTAAATTAAACACGTTCTCTGGTCAATAATGGTCACATTATTTTTATAAATAAAATCCACAAGGAAAATAAACAATTTTTCTTGTAGCTGGCTGTATACCATCAATCACAAAAATTTTGTGAAGAATCCTTTGTAAAAGGTATACAATTTTTTTGTTAAAATCCCTTTAAGGGCTACATCATAGAACGTTTTCGATTTTTAACAAAATCATCATCAGTGTTAAGAACAGAATTGCAAGCTGAGCCACCAAAGAAATACCAGGGTAAAAACCAGGGTACCTTTAAATGGTAAAAATATATTACAATCGCACATTTGCTTAAAATTTCATAGGATGGATAATATTTATAAAAAATTAGGCCTTTTCAGTGGCGTAGCTAGGGTGGGGCGGAGGGAGCGCTCCGCCCTGGGTGTCACCCTTTTGAGGGTGACACTCGAGAGACCCGATCACAAAAGATTGAATCGTTAATTTGTAACTTTACTCACGTTACAATACAATCAAAATACAATTCGATATTATTTTGTGAACACACGAAACCGAGTTTTTTGTCAGGAAAATCACAACCCAGCTGTGGACAAAAATTGGCGCCATCTATTTGCAAACCCACTGGCGACATCCACTAGCTTAAATACTCGAGAATCAGTGCGGTTTGCTTCCTTGCCGTTTTTCCGATGCGACGTTGCATGTTCTGTGTTCTGTCTCGATCCATATCGATCAAATGTCTGAAGTGATTCGATATGTGAAAATTGATAATAGAAAAGTCTAGGTCAAAGTGGAATTTCTCGGATTTTTTCCGTTAAAAGGAAAAAAATCAGTTGATCTAAGTAACGAAATTCTCAAGAAGCTTGAAAATGATGGATGTAAATTCTTTGAATGTATTGATCATTCAATTAATTTAGATATGAGACCAACACTCTTTTGCACAAAATACATTTTATGTAACATCTTTCGGAACTGTAGAGGCAATTTTGAATTTTTTTTTCTGTTACCACTAGCTGCTGGGAAGTTCTTAATTAAACACAGCAAAGTATCTGTTAAACGCCTTTCCACAACGCGTTGGAGTGCTCACTATACTGCAGTTAAAGTATTTGCAGAACATTTTGACAGTATTGCTGCTACAATTGATGAATTATGTCATCAACAAGAAAATTTAGCCACCAGAGGAGCCGCACATAACCTTTTGCCCGCTGTTTGTCACATTTCTTTGTTATAAATTCTTTTGTAATGATGTACCAACTACCAGAGAAATAAATTTTTGTCAGATTGAATTGCAAAGTAAAGGCATAACCATTGATCAATCAGCAACCAAAATAGGGGCACTTCGTCTTTATATTGAAGAAAAACGTGGTCATATTCAGGTCAAAAAAAAATATGAGGACGAAGACATTCCCACCGAAAAACGAATTCGACGTCAAAAACGAATGGAAGATGACGAATGGCAACAATACAGGACCCATACTTAGACTTACCAATTCAGCACATACGCTGGAATGTTTTGACCTATTCAATGTTGAACTAGAAACCAGATCAAAGTGTGTTCATAATG
The DNA here is from genome assembly GCF_917563875.1 of Diabrotica virgifera virgifera. Lineage (NCBI taxonomy): Eukaryota > Metazoa > Arthropoda > Insecta > Coleoptera > Chrysomelidae > Diabrotica > Diabrotica virgifera. The sequence goes on along the minus strand of NC_065449.1, from coordinate 199,142,674 downwards.
TGGCTTCATTGTTCGTGGTTGTGTAGACAAACACTACTTTGCTTTTCACCCACAGTGAACAGTTGAAATAAGATGTTTCAACATTTTGTGACTTTTACCACAGATTATCAGAACATGATCTGATAATATGTGCTTTTACCATGAAGAGGTATCAGAAGCAGACCTCCTGCTACAAATACCAATGCTCAAAAGACATTTACCAGCGACCAATATTACAGTATCTAAATGGTTAGCTGTAGACTTTTTAAAATTCATTGTGGAATTGGATTTCATGGGATCTCTCCCAAACTTAATGGTCGCATTAAAATTGTGTATAACCATTTGTATTTGTGTATCGGTTGCTTCATGTCAGAGAAGTTTTAGTAAGCTAAAATTAATCAAGAATTACTTACGAGCAACAATGACGCAAACAAAGCTAAATCACCTCGGTTTATCAACTATCGAATATGAAGCAACACAAAACAAAAACACAGAAAATGTGATTTCAGAGTTTGCCGCTATTAAAACTAGAAAAAAATATTTTAACTCACAATGTAAAACAAAAAATAAATGAACTCTTATATACAGGGTGACTGATTAGTGGGGTAAAGCTCAATAGCTCCGCTATAGTAATAGATAGCAATAAAAGTTAATAACAAAAATTTTAGCCACCTTTGAGCTTCATATGACAAAATTAGTTAGAATGTTACAGGGTGTTCGATAACACAGTGGCAGACCTAACTTATGTTTTTTAAATAGAACACCCTATATTTTATTTTATATTCGAAATCCTGTTAACTTCTCCATCACAAAAATATAAAGGTTTGTAATATTATACAGGGTATTTACAAAGTTATAACCAATTTTGTATGAAAATCGTAACAAGTTCAACTCCCTGTATAAATAAAAATAAGCACAACAGCAATGGTTTATTAATGCCATATTTTTTATTTATTGTCAAAATTTTTAAGAATTATTGATATTGCTAATTTTCTTCATATCAAATACAGGGTGATTCAAAACGCAAGTACATTATTTTCTCAGTAATGTTAAATGGAACACCCTGTATTTTATATCATTATTGAAAAGTAACATTAACGTACTTTAATTTTTATATAACATTCCCTATGCCCAAATTTATTAGTTTTCGAGATATTTTCATTTTTCAGAGCAAATTATTTTAGGTGTTTAAATTTATCTAAATTTTAAGTAAGCCATGACTGAATTGACAATTGAAGATTACCGATTATCAATCCGGTAATCAATGTAACACTGTAGTAAATAAAGAAATAAAAATAATTCATTAGTAATACATTTTACAAACAAAAACACAACCACTACATGCAACATTTTTGAAACAATTAAAAACTATCTTTTTATGTAAATGCAACAAATAAACAAAGAAAATTAGTAACAAATTTTAAAAAAACACACACAAACACAAAATAAAATATTTTGTGAAGACAATTAAACACTACTTTTGTATGTAAATGTAACAATGTAACAAATAAAGAACGAAACATAATTTATCAGTAATACATTTTGCAAAAAAACATGTTTGAAAAAATTAGAAGCTACTTTTAATAAAATATTTTTAATATTTAATTACATAAGGTGTTCAAAATTATCTCCTAACACATTATTTATGTACGCCTAAAAACGATAATTGAATGAGCTACTTACTCTACGGAGCATTTGTAAATTAACACATCGAAATACACTTTGTATTCTATTTTTCATCTCATCCCTTGTTGTTGGAGGTATTTTATAAACTTCATTATTAACGTAACCCCAAAAAAATCAGTCTAGTTTATTAAATTCTGGTGATTTGAGTGGCCACGCTACTGGTCCATTGAAAAATGAAAATATCTCGAAAACTAATAAACTTAGACATAGGGAATGTTATTTAAAAATTAAAGTACGGTAATGGTACTTTTTAATAGTGATATAAAATACAGGGTGTTCTATTTAAAATTACTGAGAAAATAATGTACTTGCGTTTTGACTCACCCTGTATTTGATATAAAGAAAATTAGCAATATCGACCATTCTTGAAAATTTTGACAATACGTTAAAAAATATGGCATTAATAAACCATTGTTGTTTTGCTTATTTTTATTTATACAGGGAGTTGAACTTGTTACGATTTTCATATAAAATTGGTTATAACTTTGTAAATACCCTGTATAACATAACAAACCTTTATATTTTTATGATGGTGAAGTTAACAGGATTTCGAATTTAAAATAAAATATAGGGTGTTCTATTTAAAAAAACATAAGTTTGATCTGCCACTGTGTTATCGAACACCCTGTAACATTCTAACTAATTTTGTAATGTGAAGCTCAAATGTGGCTAAAATTTTTGTTATTAACTTTTATTGCTATCAATTACTATAGCGGAGCTATTGAGCTTACTATCGAGCCCTACTAATCAATCACCCTGTATATTATTTAGTGCAATTTCATTAACTATAATTCTTAATTTTTTCATTACTCAAAACATATGTTTATCGGATTTTCGTTGATTTTAAAAATCTTTATTTTTAGGATTTGGGGTGACACCTGAGATTACCGCCCCGGGTGTCACCCTTGCTAGCTACGCCACTGGGCCTTTGGGCACTGTATGATTCTCCCATCACGTGGGTTGCAAAGCAAGTAGATGTGTCTCTACATGACGAATGTTAGATGGCAAGGGCAACTCGAGTTGTCATCTAACAGTCGTCATGTTCAGACACATCTACTTGCTTTGCAACCCACGGCCTAATTCTTTATAAATATTATCCATCCTATGGAATTTTAAGCAAATATGCGATTATAATATATTTTTATACCATGTATTAAAATTAAAGGGTTCGCACTCTGGTATTTCTTTGGTGGCTCAGGTTGCAATTAACCTGTTATCAACACTGATGATGATTTTGTTAAAAATCGAAAACGTTTTGTGATGTATCCCTTAAAGGGATTTTAATAAAAAAATGTATAACCTTTTACAAAGGATTTTTCATTAAATTTTTATAAATGTACAAAATTAGACAAGGAGTGATTGATATTTATAATGCTTCTACTTGTTGAATAGTCCTATATAAAGATTTTTATAATCTTATAAAACTGTGCTAGTATGCATTTCCAATCCAAATAATGTAGGTATAGTATTTTTACTACAAAAACGTTATTACGTAGGTCCAAATTTTTGACGTAAGAGAACTGTCAAAACATTAGAATGTGACTTTTCATTATTGCTATGTTTATTATAAACACGGCAATAATGAAAAGTCACATTCTAATGTTTTGACAGTTCTCTTACGTCAAAAATTTTGACCTACGTAATAACGTTTTTGTAGTAAAAATACTATATATAGACGTTACTTGGAAATTATTAATAGATCAGACATTTTATTGTTTGTAAATTCAGCCTTAAAATAGGAAACTCATGTTATTAAATTACGTACTGTGTGTATAAGACATTAGCAGAACCCACGCCTCATTTTTAATTATAATTAACTGATGCATGTCTTGAAAATTCCAGCACCATGCAGTATGGTTTAAATTTTAAAACAATCTTCCTATCTAAGCTACATACATCATTTTTACTCTGATTAAAGAAATCGAAGTATACAACATTGACCTTCACATTGAGACGACTTCGTGTACGTAATCTGGATATTTCACGACCTTCATAGTACATTACCGCATTCGCTACTATCACTTTCTCCCGTCTAAGGAAATTTCCCCAACATCGGCATCATCGCACCACCTCATCCAGCCATCATCGACCGAAAATCGGCATCCGAAAAGCATGAGTCTTTCACGCGAACGGACGATTGGTCCAAACGCATGGTCTGACAACGAACCACTAGCGCTGGCAAATAAATGGCAAGCGCACTTCTTTGCCGGTCAGTCAATAGTGTGTACCCCAGGACACAAGAAAATAGTTGTCAAAATACACAATATTTATTAAATGTGTACCGGTTTTTTGTGATAAAAACGTTCCTGTAGGATCTTACGGATACTTTTGACAGTTTAAAGTGAGTTGACATCAGTTTATTTTTGTGAAATTAGGTTAAGTCGAGGGCGGAATTTTTAAATGGTGGATGCTTTTTGGATTGTGTAAGGGAAGTTTTCTAGATTTTTGAATCCTACTACAATATACTCTTAACAAACTGATCCTCGTACAGATTTTTCGAATTTAGCAAAGAAATTTTTACATTTTATTTCATTATTTTAATTATATTAGAAGTATCTCCTGCTAGTCCTGCTTGCTCGTTTTTAAATATTTATAAATACTCTAAAGTTATCTGTACATGTTATCTTGGCAAATATTTTACATAGTAACGTATTTACTTTTACAATACACAATACCTACTTCAGACTTCTACACAATGTGGGAGGCATTTTAAAATTTAGTTTAATAATCTAAAATGTTTAGTCTACAATGCTAATTTTGTACCCACTTCGTTTATTTCAAATTTTTTCGGAGGACGGACGCAATAGGACAATTTATTATCAAATAATTGCTTAAATTATATGCCAGCCTGATAAAAAACTACATTTTTTTACTAACATATTTCGTCAATTCGTTTTTATTATTTTAATTTAACAGGTACAAAAATTAACAACAAACACTTTATTCTTCTTTCACTTGTTGAAGACATCAATAAAGTTCATAAATGCGTCATTTTTTGTTCTTTAACTGTTCCGTCTGCCTTGACCTCTTAAAATCAATATTCCAATATCATGTTTAAGATTTTCATCATTAGGTATAGGAAAGATAATATTTGTGACTGGAAAATAGCACTGACAATATTTCTTTCCAGAATACAATAGTCCAAATTGAAAGAACACTAATAAAAAACAAAAAAAAACAGAGATACATTTTTAATATGAAAAAACTGTCTATAGTGCGTAAAAATAAAATTACAGCCCTAATAAATTATTTAATGCTGCTAATTTTTTCAAGTTGTGATAAGACTGTTGTCAAACTAAGACTCTTTCAAGAAATAAAGTTGTCAAAATGGCTTTATTCGTGATAAACTTGCGCGTTTGTACAACATTCTGATCTTCATGTTCTACTTGTATTTTTTCTTAAAAACAATGCTTTATTTGTCTTTTTCCGTGATTTCAATTAATTATATTTTCTGATGTAATGGAACTGGAACATGCCTTTTTAGAATCTAGTCTGGTAACAAATGTGTCTCCGAAAGCCTGTAATAAATAGACTTTCTTAGAAGCTAGATCTTTAACCTTTAACTACACGCGCTGGCGTATTTTGTACGCCAGATATAAGAATTCTACTGCAAATATATTTAAAAATTTAATTTTTGATCTTGTTTATCTCTCTAACCTATGTGCTCAATGTGCTTTACAATTTGGTTTTAGTTTCGTTATAATCGGCGTTCTGGGAAGATCATAATTTACAGTTTATTATTTGTTGTTTCCGGTGGTGGACAATATACGCCACGGTTATATTAATATAAGTAGTAATATAAGTGCATATTTCAATTGTTTTTTAGTCATTATGGCACAAAATATATTTGTCTTTATAAACAATACTTTTTCTCCTGTAAAAAATCACATTTCAAAAAAATTTTTATTAGTAATTTTATTTATCATGGAATCTAGTTATTTCATGATTCCAGTTATAAATCCCAATTGGCTTACTGAGAAAGAACTCAAAGTATTCACTGATGCCGAATAAGGTTTATAACAAACAACTAAGTGTATTTTTTCAAAAAAAATAAACAAATCCGCTGTTTTTAAGGGTATTTTCTTGTGGCGTATAAAGTACGCCACGCGTGTAGTTATGTTCTAACTTGATACGCGGGTAGTTAAAGGTAAGGGCCGGTATTTCCAACCTCACTTAAGCCAAAGCTTACTTTAAGCCTTTGCTTAAGCTTAGATGCCTGTATTTCCACTTCAATTTGAGGCTTAAACCTAGGCTTAAACCAAATAATTTTAAGCTCGCGCGGGAGTTGGTTTAAGCCTTTGCTTAAAATTTGTTTTCTGTTTTTTGAGGTTATTTCTATAGATTATTAATTATAGAGTTGTTTTGAAAACCAACTTTTAAGTAATAACGTTATTATTGGATTATTAAATCATAATCTATTAATTTATTAATCGTAATAACGATTATTAAAATTCTTACTACTTTTGGAAGGTGTAGGCACATGAAAATTTTTTATTTCTACAATGCTTGGTAGGTATAATTATTTTACAAAAATAAACTTACATTCCAATTTGACATTTTAAGGAATATATCCAATAAACAAAATTACAAAGACGGATCTATTGCTTATGCAAAATAACAATAAAAATATAACCAGAGAAAATATAGACAATATACTAAAAACACATGTACCATATACACAAAATTAAGTGAAGTAAAAATAACATTGATACAGATATCAAGATAAAATTAAATGTCAACAGTAGTGGTTTTTACCTCAGACAGAACAGTTAGCTCTGGCACTTTGACGTATTCAGAGGTACCAAACCAATTAACTTTACAGCTGAGCATCAGTTTAGTTAAGAGAATGATGGAAATACGGCACCCAGCACCCAGCTTAAGCTTCTCCTTAACTTTTGACACAGGCTTAGCTAAGCAAAAGCTTAAGTAGCTATTGAAATAGACTGTATGCTGTATGTACCTATGTATGGAGTTAATAGGCCTGTTAGGCCCATTTCTGGATGGGTAATTTCCATTGTTCTTAGCTGTCAGCTTCCAATCTCTGATTCCCATCTCTTTCCATCGCCACATCTCTCCATGTTTTTCTTGGTCTTCCTTTTTTGCCCTCGGGTACTCACCAACCAATATTTTTGGCTTGTCTATTAGGTACCTTGCATTCTTTCTAGATGTCTGAGCCTGAGCCATTCCAGTCTACGTTTTTTACTACTTTCGTTATTGCAGAGTTAGCATACACATACAATTGGGACACTTTTACATTAGTTCGTCTCCTCCATTTTCCCTCCACTAGTATTCCACCGAACATTCTGCGAAGTATCTTTGCAGGTGTCATTTTTGTAGTTGTAAAGTATATTAATATTAGATTAGAGGATTCCGAGAAGGATTCGATATAAGAACGGCCTTCACCGATCTGTTTAATGGATAAAAATTATTTGATATTTAATTTAATGGATAGGTATGTTCAATTTTTAAAAAAACAATGGGTGCCCGATATAATTTTGTCCAGCCTATAATTAATTAATAATTAAAAAATACTTTTTTTATTAATTCTACTAAAATTTTAATGCCCGACTGGTCTATTATTTGACAAAATAATGACATTATTTTGAAGTGTATAAGTACAATATAACGCCCAAGGGCGTGTTATTGAAAAATAACGCCCTAGGGCCTATTAAATTTAAATAACGAGTTAAATACTGTCAAGTTGACAAATAAAACTCTTAAGTAAAACTATGGTTACCACAATTACGTTACGACTATTTCTGGTAAATGTACTTATTTGAAAACTAATTAATTCAAAATTCATTCAAATTTTTTGCATATACAGCGTGTCTACTTGAGTTGGAAACATATGGGAAACTTTTTTATTATTAATTTTACGAAAAAAAGTTATTCTTTATAAAAAGTTCTGCATGCCCCAAAACCTAAGATTCAATTATCAGATATCAAATTTTCTCAATATTATACGAGGTATGTCAAAAAATATGAATTTCGGCTAAGGGTAAAGTACCTTTATTTCTCTCAATATCGAAAATTCTTATTATGAAAAGTTGTTTGGAAATAAAAACTAAGCTCAAATATGTAATTACATGCTTCTAATTGGAAAAAAATATTTTCCAAATTTTTCTCAAATTTATTGATACTAACTTCGTTTTTATTCATTACACATACGATAACTCTTTTATTATTACTTTTACGAAAAAAAGGTATTCTTTATAAAAATCTCTGTATGTCCTAAGACCGAAGATTCAACCAACAGATATGACATTTTATTAATTTTATACGAGTTATGTCAAAAAATATGAATTTCACTCAAGAGTAAAGTACCTTTATTTTTCACAATATTGAAAACGGTTATTAAAAAAGTTGTTTAGAATTAAAAACTATGTGTCAATATGCAATTACATCCTTCTAATTGAAATACTGTGAAATATAAAGGTGCTATAATATTGAGCGAATTTCATATTTTTTTACACACCTCGTATAAAATTAATAAAAGTTGATATATCATGGTTGTGTCTTAGATTTTAGACCATGCAAAGTTTTTTATGAAGAATAACTTTTTTTCGTAAAATGAATAATAAACGAGTTATGATATTTGTAATAATTAAAAACGATGTTGGGTATCCATAAATTTGACAAAAATATTTTTTTTTTCAATAAGAAGCATGTAATTGCATATTTCATCTTAGTTTTTAATTCCAAACAACTTTTTATCATAAGAATTTTCGATATTGAGAGAAATAAAGGTACTTTACCCTTAGCCGAAATTCATATTTTTTGACATACCTCGTATAATATTGAGAAAATTTGATATCTGATAATTGAATCTTGGTTTTGGGGCATGCAGAACTTTTTATAAAGAATAACTTTTTTTCGTAAAATTAATAATAAAAAAGTTTCCCATATGTTTCCAACTCAAGTAGACACGCTGTAGATAAAAATAATGTAGTCGGACATTAAACGTTGAAGGCACCATGGGTATTATAATAATGCTTTCGGTCAACGTATATACCTCGGGCCGAAAGCCCTCGGTCTATAAACCATTGACCTCAAGCGTTATTATCCTTATAATACCCTTGGTACTTTAATAACTATTTCGGCCTGGGCAGATATTATATTAGATTTTTCGGATCATTCAAAACAAAAAAAGGTCTTTTGTAATTTTTCTATTAAAGTTGATCGTTTTCGAGTTATAAACAATTATTTTAATGACGATTTACAAGGCTCTAAAACACAAGTAAAAAATATTACTTTTGTAATCATCAGGTAATTACCAAAATTCAAGTTCAAACGCTGATTTTTAAGTCCCGATAATAATGTTTGCCATGTTTTATTCTAAAACATATTTTTTTAATTCCTAATAAGGAAAGTTTCTTATGCGAAGATGGGCGATCGGGCTCCATTAAAACTAAAAAAACAATGTTTTATAATTAAATAAGCCCAAACAACTTATCAAGAACTGATAGAATAAAGTTTCAACTTGAATTTAGTACTTCGTATCAAGAATGATATTTTTAACTTAAATATGTATTGGGGACTTGAAACTCGGAATTTTTCGTTTTTTTTTTAGTTTTAAATTGTTTATAACTCAAAAACGATTAACTTAGAGAACAATAATTACACAAAACCATTTTTGTTTAGAATAATCCAAAAAATCTAAAATAATATCTGCCCGGGCCGAAAAAAATGTTCGTAGAATTTATAAGAAAAAGTCATTTTATTAATTAATTATACTAAATTAGTTTTGACAAAATTATATCGAGCAACTCTTGTTTTTCATAAAATTGTTAACATACTAAATTATCTATCAAATAATTTTTATCCATTAGGTAAGCAGGTCGTCCTTAATATCAGAAATTAGACTAATAATTCCGCGGTTCTACGAAGTATCTTTCAGACCGCTGTCGAAAAGGTCTATCAGGCCAAATGGCCTCGTGGAAATTTACAACCATTTAATTAAACTGACGTTCAAAAGAAAATTTTTTTCTATTCGTTTCTACCAATACACTATCGGCATTTTAGCAAAAAATCATCCTTGACTAGTGGGTATAAACATCTTTATTTGTTTGTCTATAAAATAAAATTTTATTTCTTTCAAATTTGTTGTTAATTAAAAAATATACAAACTATAAAATAAAATCTTATTTGCATCATTCAACACATGTGCGAATGTCATACGATACGATATCAGCGTTTACATAATAATATCAGCGTGTAGCATAATAAAACTCTGGGTATTTTTCTCATCGAAAAGTTCAATGAAATCAGCCGATCATGACTCACTGCAAAATAGGATTTGACGTATTCGTATTACTATAACTTCCTTTATCTATAAGCTTCATCTACAAAATAGTTATTTGAGATTTATAATGTATAACTGTATTTCAATTTAATTCATGTTTGGGTCGATAATTACGAATCTTACTCAGTGAAAAACCGCTAGTCAGTGTTGGACTAGAAGGATACAATATTATATCGCATTTAATTTTTAATTAATTTTTGTTTAATATTTGTTTCATTCTTGGAACATTCTCTGAAGATATTTCTTAATATTATACATATATGCAGTTTTTTCAACTTTACAACTGTAGAAAATTCATTTGTTTTGCTTATTCCTTCTCTCTTATCTGCAGAATTCATTCCTCTTATAATTCCCGTGTGTAGACTATTATAGTTCAGAGAAATAAGGAAAAAAATTATCCTGTTGGTGACACAACCCCCTCCAGGCCGAAACCAATTTTTTTGACTAGTATAGACATCTATAATAATAACCTATATGTTTCCTGCAGCCGATTTTGATGATTTACATAGTTATAAACAAATGAAGATCAAAAAAAGGTAAATTTTCGCTTTTTCGTCTATTACCAAAAAGTTAAGCAATTTAAAAAAATTTGAGACTAAGACGCTCATAAATCGTATAAAAAATTTCAATATGGCGTTCTCTGAATATGTCTATTCTTATTGGTTGCTTAGAAAATTGCAAAATAAATCATACATTTTGAGTTTTTATAAATATTCATAAGTTATGTAAAAATTAACTTCTTATTACAAGGAATGCTGAGACTTCTGGTGCTTAAATCATACCCTAAATTTCAAAGCAATTGGTCAAATAGTTTAAAAGTTATTTAATTTGTTTATCCCAAAATCTGAAAAAAAAATCCAAAATTTTACCTTTGTGTTCCCATTTATTTTGCTTATAACTCATAGTCCTGTCGCCAGGGGGGGTACAACGGCCTCCTTAATTCAGATGGACTTACCCAAGTTTTTTTATATATTTTGACCCGTAGAATACGAATTTTTTGGGTAACAGTTGATCCGGATGTCGATAAGATTGTTATAGACAAAGAACTTGAGGAATTACATAACAGCGATTTCTCGCAAAACAAAACATCTTTTTGTATTTTTTGGGTCATTTTAAGCAAAAAATATTCCTACAAGTTTTTTCGTAGAATGCATAGTTTTCGAGATAACCGCGGTTGAACTTTCAAAAAATCGAAAAATTGCAATTTTTGAACCCGAATAACTTTTGATTAAAAAATAAAGTAGCAATTCTGCTAACCGCATTTGAAAGTTTAAGTCAAGTTATATCGGTTTTGATTATTTTCATTGCTAAAAATTAATTTTTTTATTGTTAAACTAATCTATAAACACATAGTGTTTCCCGTGACTAATACATGCGTTTTAACGCATGCTACGTAGAAAATGCCTCGCTTGCACTTGTAGCTACTCTACCTACTCGTTCGATTTTAAATGAGAAATCATAGAAAACATCAGTCACATACTAGGTGTTTATAGCTTTGTTTAACAATAAAGTAATAAATTTTTAGCAATGCAAATAATCAAAACCGATATAATTTGACTTAAACTTTCAAATGCGGTAAGCAGAATTGCTACTTTATTTTTTAATCAAAAGTTATTCGGGTTCAAAAATTAGAATTTTTCGATTTTTTGAAAGTTCAACCGCGGTTATCTCGAAAACTATGCATTCTACGAAAAAACTTGTAGGAATATTTTTTGCTTAAAATGACCCAAAAAATTCAAAAAGATGTTTTGTTTTGCGAGAAATTGCTGTTATGTAATTCCTCAAGTTCTTTGTCTATAACAATCTTATCGACATCCGGATCAACTGTTACCCAAAAAATTCGTATTCTGCGGGTCAAAATATATAAAAAAAACTTGGGTAAGTCCATCTGAATTAAGGAGGCCGTTGTACCCCCCCTGGCGACAGGACTATCAAGAAATATTGGTGCTACAAAAAAATTGTAAAGGAAAAAATTTTGTTTTTCAATTACATAATACCTATTTGAAGTTGAAATTTTACATAATATTTTAGCTAGAAATTGAAAATTTAATGTTTATTGTTTAAAAAATTGCATTAATTTGGGAAAAATATAAAAGATGGAAATTTTTCCTTTAAATTTATTAGACTCCTTAAGGTCATGGGTACATAATTCGCAAATATTTTACGGCTATCCCTACCTTTTCTGTCTTTACATGGCAAATTACGTGTAGTAAAATTCACACTGGTATGGATATGTAAATATTACTAGAATGTCATTCTACTTGATAATGTCATAACTAACTTAAAGAGATGGCTTTTGAATGTTCTTGGATAACTGTTATTTTTTGTATAATTGCAAATTATTAATTCAGTTAATAAATGTGATAATTTTTTCACTAACTATGTATTCAGTGATTGTAATAATTTATATGTACCTACAACAAAAACTAATACTCAATCGAGAAAAGAGGAAAAGTGTTCAACTGATTTTTTAATAATATATTGTTACTATGGAACGCTTACAATTTTGAACATCTTTAACAACAAAATACTTGGATCACAGAATATATCTTGATGTATTATCTGCTTCTGTCTTCCATGAATAATACACAATAAATAACTTTTTATAAAGTTCACGTCTTAAATCAATTATTTATCAAATACACTATATATCAATATTATTTAATCAACAACTCAAAATATTCCCGATTCATGTCAAATATTTAAAATTGTCACTGATTGTCAGTGTCTGACTGACAATATTCTATTCGACTGAGTGCGTTGTATGACAAAGATAGATTTGGAAAATAGTACCACGGACATTGTGTTCATTTTTTTCGAATCCTGAAAAAACCAAAAATATTTTTGAAAAATCTAAACGCAGAATGAAAGACTCAATTATTACCGAGGGCCGAAAGTCCCTTAGAATAAATAAAAAGTTTATTTTGAATGAGATATTTGAAATTAAAAATAACACTAAATTTTCTCTTAGTTTTTCACCCCTGTAACTTATTAAAATAAACATTATAGAAGTTCTCAGGGACTTTCCGCCCTCGTTAATAACGTAATTTTTCATTCTGCGTTTAAATTTTTCAAAAATACTTATTAGTTTTCTCAGGATTCGAAAAAAATGAATCCCCATTTGAATAGCATTGCAGCCGAAAATACGTACCCATCCTCTTAAATACGACTAAAATGGTAAATTGCGGTAGGATCTCCTTAATAGGTTTTGCATAATCATTTTAAAATCAAGGGTTCGCAAAAAATTTGCAAAATAATGCTCGGCTGAAAATAAGCACTTTAAATAGTCGATTTTTTATATAAAGACAGGCCCACTATTAAAAAAAAATCAATTAATTAACAAAATTAATTAACAAGCCCAATTAACAAAACAAATCAATTTGACCTGTATCAGGAACTTGTTAATATAGGAAGTCCAACCCCCATTTCAATACAAAATCTCCTACATAATATTAATGACCAAACCTTAAGAAAGATCAATCAATTTTTAACAATATTTCAAATTAAAATATAAAATAAAAATACTTAGTTATTTGAAAATCATATCACAATGAATTTAAAGAAGGGAATATGGAAAAATCCAGACCCTTTGAAAAGAGGATTCCCTTCCAGTTAGTCTAAATACGAGGACTGGCCAAGTACCTAAGAGGTGGAGGCCATGAAACTACAAGAAGAAGAACCTTGGATTGCAAAGTTATGCAAAAACGATCCTATTGCGATCCTAACGAATTTTAGCACACGTTTCAGTCATATTAAAGGTATATTTTAGAATATGAAGGCTGTAAGTTTTTTCAATGAGTCGAAAACATTTAAAGGAAAAAGCGCCATTTTGCACTTTTTCTAATTACATATTGCTATTTTTTAAACGATAAACATTAAATTTTCAATTTCTAGGTAGTCAAATATTATGTAAAATTGAAAAACAAAACTTTTACTTCGTACATTTTTTTGTATAAGCAATATTTCTGAATAAGAGTTGAAAGTATAAGCGTAAACGTTAAAATTTTCTAAAATAAAAAATTGCGCATATTGATTATTGATACAAGATACATCCTGAACTAAGTCCAGCAAAAAATTCACTCCTATGGAACATGCCCATTATGATCTACTTTTAGACATATACTGCCTGAACTATAATAGGTAAGATTTATGTTATCAAAACAAGTGATGCAACTAAGCGAATATAAATCTTTTCCCAACGCACCTATAATTTTTTATCAGGAACAAACGTCATAAAACTTTTTTATTTAGATTAGATCACACATATTTTTTGAGTGTTTTTGAGTGCCAAGTTATTTCAAGTATCAGAAAAATTAATACGAAATTGTATTCATCAGTCTCTTCTTCATATTATGTTTTGCAAATAAATTTCAGGATGTATCGGTAATAAATAAGAAATAAGCATGTACCTATGTATGTTTATAGTGATTTCAGGATAAGGTAGATTCCTGTGGATCTGTCAGTTCTTGATTTATTTGTTGCATTTTTACTTCAGGGTGTGAAAAATACACGTAGAATTTTCTTTCCATACTTATTTTCAAAAAATTATTTACAATGTCAATATTGGTAGTTTTTAGTGATCTTGAACAGTTTTTTAAAGGCACGATGTCTGTTTTTTTATTAAGGTATTTTGTTAAAAGATCTATGGTGCATTGTTGACCGTTCACATCTGAAGCTTGTTCTACTTCGTTTTTGGTGATTTTTAGGTCCTTTCCATATTCTGTACTTCTACTAAACCATCTTTTGGATGTAGTACCCGATTTATTATCACATTTATTTCTATACTTTTTTGGAATATCGTTAAATAACTTTCTTTCTTCACATACTTTTTATTTGTTTACTTATGTTTGGGACAGTTTGATCAAGTGATGTGTCTCGTGTCTCCATGGCGTGTGCTCCATTGTCCTTATAAGAAACAGATTGCTTTATAATTTTATCTATTGTTATCCTTACTCCTAATTGCACTTTTCTTACATTTTGCTGTAATCAGTGCATTTTTAATCAAAAATTTCCAAAGGTACTAAAGAAAATATTACCGAAATACTTTTCACCTGAAATAAAAAAAATATTATATACTTACTAATAACAGTACGAAAACTATAATAAAATAACAATATGTATTAGAATCCAAAAAAATATGCCTACAAAATTCGTACAAGTTAAGTATAAAAGTTATTTACAATCATATATAACAAAGTTTCCTGTATATTTTACGTTGTTGATTACTCTCTGTCTTCTGTTATACCATTATTTTTACTAGTACCTTTTGTTATGCTGTTGGTTAAAGAATTCCCGCAATAATTATACAAACAACCTTAAATAATAGTAATCAAAATAGTTTATGCGGTAGCAAGATTAGCCTTACAAACGTCCATTAAATTCATGTAATACTTTATTGCTCGGCTATATATTCTTTTAATTTATTTTTTATTAAAAGAGTAGTTCATAAACCGTATTTTTTACTTGATTAATGTCATTTTTAATGTAATAAAATACATTATTACTAATAAAATATAGTGTAAAACTTGATGGGAGCAAATATTTTAAAATTAAAAAAATATGGAAGAAAAGAAAGAAAATGTATCAGTCTCATTTAAAAAGCTTTTGATTGTTAAGTCTTTACTGTAATAATTTGATCTAACATTAATTTGAAGAAGGTTAATACGTTTAAAGGTAGTTGGAATAAGATTGCGAGCAAAGAAGATTAGAACTGGTTTTTAAAGAAAGAAAGAAAAAAAAGAATCTAGAGTCTCTTCTAGAGTGTCTTCAACATATACGGCGAGTGGATTATAGAGAACTGGCAAGGAGGAATTAGGTACTACAGTGGTACCAAAATAACCTTCGGGACACTAATGATACCTCCCTCATCGATGCATCTTAAGAAAAGTCGTTCTCCACATTAAAAAACAAATAATTTAACTATGTAGAAAATCTATAACGTAAAAGCGTACACTTATCTGATTTCCTTAATAACCAATCAAGGGGGATGCAGTGAAAAAATTAGAAGAATTGCAGTGACCAAGAAAGCCGTGACAAAACTTACAAAGATTTGGAAAAGTTATCGTATAACGCTTAACACGAAAGTACGAATAATTATTAAAAGCCTAGTATTCCCTATATTCCTATACTATACGCATCGGAATGTTACGCATTAACACAAAGAGATAAAAAAATCGATGCCTTTGAGATACACTACTAATGTCGAATGCTAAGCTAAGAGTGTCTTGGACTAAGAAAAGAACTAATTTATCAATCCTCCAACAGATCCAAATAAAGAAGAGACTACGTACCATGTTAGTTGAAAATATTGCCAAGTTCTTCGGCCATATTTGTATTAGAAGAAATGGTTTGAAAAGATTTACAGTGAAGGGCAAGGTTCATGGGAAGAGAAGTCGCAGAAGATCGCCAACCAGATATACAGATCTTATTATGTGAGATAAGAAACTCACTGGCCAGACTCTTGCCCAATCAATAAAAATATCGGAAGATTGAGACAAATGGGAACTGACAGTACAAGAGACTTCACGAAATCAGGAAGCTTGAAAACACCCTACCAACTAGGAAGAAAAAGAAGAAGATGGGATAGAAATATCAATAGAAATAATAAGACAAAATCTACATGACTATAATCAGAAGTGTAATCACGGTAACCTTAGAGGTATGAAAATTCAAAACAATAACAAAACAACAAACATATGCTAGAAGCTACTGAAATGGAATATTGACAGGAATACTTACACACAACTCATGATAACCGTAAATTTACAAATATTTATTATCCAAAAAAATTGGGTACCAATTAATACTAAGATCAACAATAATAATTTGCTAAAGTTATCTTACCAATCGTTCACAATCTTGACTACACCTTTAGAAGAACATCTCGTTGGCAAATCTACGAAAACAAAAAAATAGTTCGCACTTCGCAGTCAACTACGATTCCTCCATTATTATTATTTTTTCATCATCTGTTAATGAATTGAATGTTTTTTAATTCTTTTTTTTTAGTTATTGTTTAGATCTTAATTGGCATAACGTTTAGCTTTTTTAATATTTATAAACATTTAATGTTCCGGTTTACAAAATTCTCGTTAAATACTGATATAAAGGAAGATACGCTTTTAGTATACGTCATTATAGTCGTTCTAACAGCCTTCTAAAGAACTAGTGAGCTTGTTGTGTTGTAAGTAGGGCCTGTATTATACTTAATACTTGTGTCATCAAATTTTATATTTTGTAAAAAAATACCTACAATTTAATTTGGCTGAGAGGTGTAGGTTATTTTTTTTGAAAATTGTGTTTTGTTTTGTTTAATAGATAATCCACTACAACCCAGTGTATATCATCATCGTGGGCTCGAAAATATTTATGGGTTTGGCCTACCATGAGCTGTTCCTACATTCCAACCTCTTATGTGCCTTATTTTTCGAGTTTAGGATATTAAACAGGATCTTCAGGCTCTTCAGGCCTTGTTCTGTATATCTGAATCTGCGTCTCCCTTTGGTCTTTTTCCTATTGGGATCTGTTTAGTTAGATTCTTGTGTATTTCTCTTTCCCGCATCCGTTCTAAATGATCCATGCTTGGTTCATTATAAGTTGTGTAGAGTTTAAAGGAGTTGGTGTATGTCGTCTGTGCCAAACATTCTTCCATCAACGCCTTTATATGTAGATGTATCTCAGAATGTTCGTTCAAAGGTAGCCACCAGGTTTCTCCCGTTTTTTGACAATATCTGTGTCTTTGATAGTTCTTCTCATAGTACTACAACCTGGGCTCACTGCACAACTCAATTCCATCTCGAACGTCGTTCATGATAGTTGAGTCAGTGGGTGGGAGCCATTGTTATTAAATCTGGCCATATGTTATCTCTCAATTGAGGGGTCTAGATTCAAAACCGGACATTTCCACTTTATGTCATTCTGAGTAAACTTAAAAAACAATATACAAATTTACTGTTCCCTATCTCAAAATAGAGGAAAAGTCCACCTTTGCATCTGAACCAATTCTTTTACACTGAATTACTACTAGGAACTGTCCAATTTTGCTCTTTATCAAATTGTTAATAAATAGATCTCTAATCACAGATTCCAGAGGTGTTTTCAACTAATTTTGACCAAAAAGTGGAAATGTCCGGTTTTGCATCTAGACACCTCAATTGCATTCGTGGACGTCTTTCTCTCTGTCGGGCTTCCTCCCAGATTAAGCTGGTAAGGCAGTTATTAGGGAGTCTATGGAGATGGCCAGCACATCTTAGACATTGTGATTTAATCTCTTGGACTACGTCGCGCGTCGCTAGCCCTATACATCTGTTTGACAAAGATTCTTCTGAGGACGTTTATCTCAAAACATCAGTTTTCTTTCCATTACTTTTGTCAGCGTCCACGTTTCGCGCCCATACATTAGCACCGGTCTAAGCACCGTTTTATATTCCTGATTTTTGATGTTCATGTTAGGCTCTTAGATTTAGTAGTGTTGTGGAGGTTGTTCATACATCTGCTTACTGCCTAAATTCTCCCTTTTATGTCTTCCGTAATATCGTTATCTGCGGGGATTGTCTTTCCGAGATATTTAAAACTCTACTCTTTCAAAGCTATTATAGCTCTTAGACCCATATAATATGGGTCTATTGTTACATTTTGCTATATTTTGTCTGGTCTCTTGTCTCTTTTGTCTGTTAGTGCACCTATATTTGGTTTCCTCTCTTCATTGACCGTTAGACCAGTTTTTTAGCCTCTATCACTAAAACGGTTTACTGTAAAGAGGCCGAAAGCAGTAGACCGAATAGCACTTTACCGAAATCTCAATAGACCGAACAGTAGGAGACCGAAAAGCAGGAAACCGAAAAGCATTAGGTACATAATACAGGGTACTCAAATAATATTGTAATCTGAGCAAGGGATAACATCAACCTCCCTTCACCCTTTATCCAGGCTGACTGGCAGCACAAAGTACTGGCGAGTTTAGAGGTTGTTTTTTGCTGTTTTTTGTTTTTATTTGTTTTTGGTTTATTTTTTATTTATTATGTACAACACTAATGATAAAAATTAAATACAATACTAAAAATTAAATATTAACAATTACATACTAAAAATAGTTTACCTTCACTAATTTGTTTAACGGATGAAAATTATTTCATATTATTGGTAGGGGAGCAAAGTATGCTAAATGTGCAGTCACTCGAGCGCTTTGAGACCTAGTGGGTTGTGAAGAGTAGGTCCTAAAACCAAAAAAAGTTAAGTAAAATTTTCCATTTTAGTGAGCGCTTGACATTTTTAAATTTAATTTTCCATTTCCAACAATCGTTTTTTCCGATTATAACGCCATTTATGCATAATTCGAAAAAATGTTTCCAATAAAAGTTACTTATTTTTTCGTGAGGAATCCAAATCTGCAATAAAAAATAGGGGCTCCTATTTAAGATTTTAAAGTAACCCTCCACCCCACCTCCGTAGGGGGTCGTGTTTGGTGCCATTCGATAGATTTTTTAAAAATAATAAATAAGTGTATTTTACAGTTTTTCGATCTGATGTTCATTTCGCGAAATATCGCGGGATTCGTATTTAAAATATTAAATTTACCCCCCACCCCTCTCCGTGGGAAGTCGTGTTTGGTATCATTCGATAGATTTTTAAAAAATATTGAGCGCATATTTTTTAGTTTTTCGATCTGTCATTCATTTCGCGAAATATTCGCTTTTTTCTTGTGAAACTTTGGGACTCACCCATTTCCTTACGCCCGGCTTATATCGTCAGATTTTTGAAATATACACTCTTTTGCATGTACTTAACTTACCTTATCTTAATCTGACAATTTCGAGCTTTTTTAAGGATAGATTTTTTTTTCGGGCCCCCCTTAACGAACTCCCCTGTGTTAAGAGCCAATATATGGTAGAGGTACATCTGCAGGATACCAGGTTTCTCTCCATATGATAATCTGACGCGCTCGAGTAACTGCAAAAATCCCCGCTTGGGCTCCCCTACCATATCAGACTGTGCAAATTTACACAGTGTATATAAAATAATACAAAAAATACAATAAACACAAAGACAAAATACAAAATCTTACCATAATTTACTGCAATCTTTTTTAATTTATGTACCATTTCGGTCTAGTGAGGTTTCGGTAAAGTGCTTTTCGGTCCAATGAGTTCGGTCTACTCCTTTCGGTCTAAAGATTTCGGTCTAATTGTCGTGTACCCACTAATACAGTCCAACCCTCTTATTGGAATAGCCTTCGTGCCGAACAAAAGTATTCCTATAACCGGGATATTCTAATAAACGATCTTTGGTGGCTAGCAGAAACGTTTCGGCACCTCAAATTTCTATTCCTTAAAGCGGGATATTCTTTTAACATTCATTTAATAAGCGGGTTCGACTGTATATCTTTATTTATCTCTTTGGTTCTGATATTATTATATTTAGAAACATTATTTTTTATCTACCTACAGACTACTTTTCTTCCTATATTATTACATTGAAAATGTAAGTTTCATAATATTATTTACCACAATCTGACCATGTTCTATAATCACAAGAAAAATATTTTTGATAACGCACCACACTGCGTCATTAGTTACAACATGCACATTTAAAAACACATTATTATTTATATCATTTGCGATGTCCTAAAAGCAGGAAAATTAAAATTAATTTTTCTACGAGCGTGCAAAAATGTCTACTTTCGCGCACGCATTTTAGTTTAGAAAGTTTCACGTTTCCGCACGCGTGTTACTTTTCCGCACGCGGTTTTTACTTTTCCGCACGCGTGTTAATTTAGATATGTTAATATGGCCTTAAAGTAATTATAATACATGCAATAAACTAATATTTAGATATATACTAATTTATTTCAAATATATCTTATTGTGTTCCTGTTTTAATGAAATTAACGCGACAATTCGATGAAATAAAATTATTTTGACATAATATTCGAAAGTCAAATCGGTAGACAATAACAGTCGTTTTGAATCATCGTCATGGAAACCAAGATCGTCGTCATGCTAACTAATTACATATATTGAAAGTTTGGTTTTGACAACCTTGTCAAAGAATTAATTTGTGTATGTATTTTCATATTAATTAAATTAATTGATTAAGATTTGGTAATTTTTTAAAGACTCTTAGAAAAAATATTGTTCCTAACTCTTGCAGAAAGTCTCTTTTCCGCACTCGACTGCTTGCCGAACTCCCGCTTCGCGTCGTTCGGCAAACTGCAGTCGCGTGCGGAAAAGAATGACTTTCTGCACTTGTTAGGAAAATAACTATTTTCTACGGCCGTGCTAAAAGAGCCACGCTTTCACGCACGCATTTCGTTTCCGAAAGTTGCGCTTTCCCGCACGCCGTGCGGGAAAGTAAAATACCTTGTAATATGACATTATAATATATTATAATACATATATATAGTTTAGCTCTCCAGGCCTAGAAGGCCCATGGCTTGGTTTACTATTCCTTTCCAATCTCTCCTATTTGCTGCTTTATTTTTCCAATTTGTGATTTTCAGTTCTTCTATGTCTTTTTCAACATCTTTCTTCCATCTGGTTTTCGGTCTACCTTTCTTCTTCTTTCCTCCTATTCCTCCCGTTAGTATTTTTTTGGGAAGTCTCGTGTTTGGCATCCTTTGGATATGTCCCAACCATCTCAGTCTTTGTGATTTTACGATCCCTACTATGTTTGGTTCACCATACATCCTCTCCAATTCCACATTTGGTCTTCTTATCCACATTCCATTCCATATCTTTCCGCCAAATATTTTTCTTAGGACTTTTCTTTCCCATACTTTAAGCATGACTTGCTCGGATTTGTTCATCGTCCATGTTTCACTGGCATACAAGACTATAGGTCTTATCACTGTCTTGTATATTCTTATCTTAGCCCCTCTAGATATGTTCTTATTTCTCAATAAGTTGTTTAGAGCAAAGATACAACGATTACCAGCCATAATTCTCGCTTGGATTTCTTCTTTTATATTTGGTCTCCTAGTGAATGTCGCTCCTAGATATTGGAATCTCTCTACTTCCTCGAATTTATATATTTTTGCCTCTGTGTTTATTGTCAGGTATTGTCCTTGTGTGTATTCTCGTTTTGTCCATTCCATATATTTAGTCTTTTCTTCGTTTATGTATATCCCTTTCTTTCTTCCTATCGCCTCTAGTCTTTTTAGTATTTCTTGTAATTCTTGTTTGCTTCTGGCTATCATTACTATGTCATCAGCGAATGCCAAGCATTGGTGTTTTCGTTGGTATACAAGTCCTGTCCTGTTAATTTCGGCTTCTCTGATGACTATTTCAAGAAGGATACTAAACAACAGTGATGACAGTGGGTCTCCTTGTCGTACCCCTTCACCGACCCTAAACTTATCTGTTTCCTTTCCATTTATTTTAACCCTGTTCTCTGTTTCTCTGAGTGTAACTTTTACCATCTTTATTAATTTTTTACTAATTCCAATTTCACATAGTGCTTTGTATATTTCTTTTCGCTTAACTCTGTCAAAAGCTTGTTTAAAGTCAATGAATAGGGCCATTGTAGATTTTCCGTATTCGTAGCTTTCCGCTTGTATCTCACGCAGCAGGAAAATTTGATCCACCGTGCTGCGTCCTCTTCTGAATCCACATTGATATTCTCCTATGTCATTATCTATCTTTTGTGTTATCTTGTCTTTTATATGTACTGCAAGTATTTTATATGCAACGTTTAGTAGGGCTACTCCCCTGTAATTATGGCATAAACTTTTGTCGCCTTTTTTGTGAATTGGACACAGTGTGGCTTCAGTCCATTCTTTTGGTATGTGTTCTTGTTCCCATATTTCTTTTATCAGCTTTTCCAAATGCTTAATTAGTACTGGTCCTCCATATTTAAACATTTCAGCTGTTATTTCATCCTTACCTGGGCTCTTGTTTTTCTTTAGTTTTTCTATTATTTCTTTTATTTCTTTTTCATTAGGCGGTCTTTCCTGCATTTCTTCTTGATCAATATTTTCATTCGGTCCTTCTTCTTCTTCTTCTGCATATTCTGTTGTGGGAATTTCATTTAGAAGCTCTTCGAAGTATTCTCTCCATCTGCTCAGTATTTCTTCGTCGCTTACTAAATTCCTTCCATTTTTGCTTTTGTAGTGTACAGGTTTTCTTTGGAACCCCTTTTTCTCATTTTTTACTCCTTGATATAAGTTCCTGACTTCTCCATTTTTATAGTTTTCTTCTATGCATTTCAATTTATCTTCGTTGTACTTTCTTTTCTTTACTCTTATGATTCTTTTAGTTCGTTTTCTTTGTTCGTTGTATTGTATCTCCATCTCTGGTGTTTTCACTTGCATCATTTTGAGTCTTAACTTATTTCTTTCATCCAGTTCTATTTTACATTCTTCATCAAACCATTCTTTGAATCCATCTTTTATATTTCTATTACTGACTTGCGCTGCTTTGGTCATACATACTTTTATTTGCGTCCATTTTTGTTCGATGTTTTCATTTTCTGCAATATTTTCCAGTTCTCTAGTGACTAGTCTTTCATATTTACTTTGTTCTTCTTCTGACAGTAGTCTAATAGGTTTAGTTACTTTGTACCTTTTTTTCTGTTGATTTCTAAGAACTGGTATAACCTGTTTAAGTTGTATTCCGACTATAAAGTGATCTGTGTCTGCATCCGGTCCTCTATATGTTCTTATGTTCTTTATACATTTTTCCATGTCTTTTTCGATGAGCACATGATCTATTTGATTTATGGTTTTTCCATCTGGTGATCTCCATGTTCCTTGATATATTCTTTTGTGTTGAAAGTACGTGCTCATAACGATCATGTTTTTTTCTTTTGCAAAATCTATTAAGAGGTGACCATTTTCATTCGTTGTTTCATGCAGACTATATTTTCCTATGGTGGGTGTTGTTTAGGCAATACGTAAAGTATCCTTAACAATAGTAACCTATACTTATTGTACGGTTATAGAGTATATTCCCATAGGTAAGCTGGTTAAGAGTAGATAACGATTTTTCATATGTAATTTAAAGTATTATCTGCATAAATGGCACAAAGAATATTTGCTACGAGAGGTATATGGTTCAAAATGCATACAGTATCACGACTAATAAGTTATGTTCACATACATGTAGAGTACTTACAGTTTTATTCCTTGATGACGTGTCACATCAGAGCTCTGATTGAATTCCATAATCCATTTGGTTCATTTGTAAGGCACTCACTAATACGCTAAATAAATCATCGTCGATAATACTGAGCAGATTGAATTATCTGAGCGGTATAAAACGATAGCAAAAAAAGCCGGTAAAATGCGGCCTTTTTACGAATAGCGGGAGCGTCGATAGATTAGAGATGATTCTCGTTAGGAAGCTTTTGACGATCTGCCCCGGCGAGGGGTTCAAATGCGAGTCTCAACAATAACCTGGAGTTTCCAGAAAGGTTACATAAATACTACTTGAATTTTAAGTAATCAGTAGTACAGGGGCGTAACTAATTATTTTAGTGAGCCGTGTATAATATACTTATTGTACATATTGCCGGGGGCGACAGGCGAGAGAGATGGCCTATATCACCTCGAAGAGAGGGGATTGGCAAAGATGTGCACAACGATAAGAAATGTTTGAAGAAATTAGAGTTTATATACACAAGGGGTAACAACGATAAAATGGAGGAAAACGATAAGTTTTCCCCCTAGGGATAGATTTTAATCTTCCAGGGGAATCACAGCGATTTTCGTAATACCACGAAGAAAATCACCGTGAGTAGTGTGAATCTTGACAGTACGAACTAGACCATCCTTACCAGGCAATACATCTATTACCCTGGCAGTTGGCCATAAGAGTGGAGGAGTACCATCCTCCTTCAACAGAACCAAATCCCCGATCTTGACAGGGTCAGTAGGGTCGGTCCATTTATTTCTTTGCTGCAGGAGGCAAAGATAGTCTTTTTTCCACAATTTCCAAAATTGCTGTTGAATTTTACTAATACGCTGAAAAAGATTCAACCTATTTTCAGGTATCTCTGAAACACTTGGTTCAGGGGGCGCGGTTAAACTTCTTTGAACTAAGAAGTGAGCTGGAGATAGGAAAGCGAAGTCATTGGCGTCAGACGACATCCTAGTGATGGGTCTCGAATTTAGAATAGCCTCGATTTGGCATAATACTGTGTTAAACACTTCAAAGGTGAAGTGGGAATTTCCTATAATTCGATAGAGGTGATACTTCACACTCTTTATTCCTACCTCATGGAGGCCGAATTGATGGGGGTTGCGGGGAACACCCATCTTGAAAGTTATGGAGTTTTGAGTACAGAATTCCTTAATCTGTTCCGAATTATTTTGATTTAAGAAAAAATCATAGAATTCGCGCATTTCATTTTTTGCCCCATGGAAATTTGTGGCATTGTCGCTCCAAATAATACTGGGCGTGGATCTTCTGGCAATAAACCTTTTCAGAGTAAGAATATAGGCTTCTGCGCTTAATCCTGTGACGAGTTCGATATGAACACATTTAGTGCTCATGCAAATGAAATAGGCTACGTATGCTTTGTAAAGCGGTGCCTTCCTCAAATGTGAGGACTTAATTAAGAAGAACCCCCCATAGTCCACTGAGACGACTTGGAAGGGTCTAGTGGGGAGTACACGATCGGGATGCATATCTGCCATCTGTTGAACAGAATTGGGTGTCATGAATCGGAAACAGTTTACACACTTACGAATTAAGCGTTTAATCTGTCTTAATCCGTCAATTGGCCAGTACTTCATTTTGACATACGAAAGTACTGTTTGCGCGCCTGAATGTAATAACTTATGATGAGCTTGAGTCAAGATTAGTTCTACAACTCGACATTTAGAAGGAAGTAGAATGGGGTGTTTTTGATTATACGATATGGGGGCGTGTCGGAGACGTCCTCCCACACGAATCAGCCCATCATTATGTTGTAGGAAGGGGTTGAGTTTACGAATGGCTTTATTGGTCACGAGTTTAGCATTTTTCAATTCAAGAATCTCTTTTTTAAAGTAGATACTTTGGATATACCTGATGATCGCGTGATCAGCGATCTCCATTTCGGGTGGCGTCAATATATCCGTATCTCGTGGAGAGTTATTTATTTTCTTTTTAATATTACTGATGAATCTAAAAAGATAAGCGACAATTCTTTGAATTTTACGAAAAGAAGAAGATTTAGCGAATAGATTTTCAAAGGTGTCGTTGAGTTCGTGATTTGTTGCTATGTTTGAGACAACTAACTTCCTTAATTCAGGAAGATCATCCTGAAAATGAGGAATTTGATGAAGAGAAAAATCGATGGGATTGTCTCTAATAAAGCTAGGTCCGCATAACCAGTCTTCGGTGGTCTGGGGATTATCAAAGACATTTATCCCTCTGGAAGCGGGGTCAGCGATGTTTTCGTGACTTCTGACGAAATGGAAATCACAAGGAAAAGTTTCCAACAAGGAATTGACCTTTTGAATTCTGTTTTGTACAAAAATGTTCCAAATGTGTTTTTTAGAAAGTATCCAAGACAAGGCAATTGTAGAGTCAGCAAAGAGATGAGATGAAGATATACTCAAATTTTTCTTGAAGATGTGAAAAAGTCTATGAGCCAGAGTGACTCCCAACACTATTCCACAAAGTTCCAATTTGGGGATGGTGAGTTTATTTTTTAGCGGAGAAATTTTGTTTTTAGAAGCGATAAGCCGCGACGATACAGAAAAGTCTGAGTATGTCGCTTTGAGATACACACAAGTGCTGTATATTTTTTCCGATGCGTCGGTGAAAATAATTAATTGAACATCAACAACTTTCTTTTGTAAAAGTAAGCATCGAGGTACCTTGACCTCTTCTATAGTTTTGAATGTCGATAAGAGGTTTTGCCAATTTTTCATAATGATGGGTGAGTCAATGGGTTGATCCCAGTCCAATTTCTGGGACCATATTTCCTGTATCAAGAGCTTAGCGTTCACAAGGACAGGGGATAACCATCCTAGCGGGTCATACAAAGTAGCAATGTAGGAGAGAATAGTACGTTTAGTAACAACATTAGCCAATTTGAAGATAGGAGTTTTAAACGAAAAGTGGTCGCGTTCTGAATCCCAGAATATGCCTAAGACTTTATCAGATCCCGTGAAGTTAAGACTGACTTCAGAGACGGGATTTAAATTGTGT
The DNA here is from genome assembly GCF_917563875.1 of Diabrotica virgifera virgifera. Lineage (NCBI taxonomy): Eukaryota > Metazoa > Arthropoda > Insecta > Coleoptera > Chrysomelidae > Diabrotica > Diabrotica virgifera. The sequence goes on along the minus strand of NC_065449.1, from coordinate 199,115,572 downwards.
TGAGACAGAAATTCTGAAGAACTGCAGTTCCACTTGTGGAGGAGGAAACCATGGGTTTCTAGCAAAGAAGTTAATTGTTCGAAAAGACAACTTAATTCATGAAGACTGTCAGCACCGCTGATCAGGTCATCCATATAGATAGATTCTTGCAGAACACTAGTAGCAAGTTCGTGGGTATGTTTGTTGTTGTCAGCGATGTGCTTGATAACTCTTTGAGCGATAAATGGGCTACTTGGGAGCCCGAAGGGTAATCTTTGAAATTGATAGCACCGTAAAGGCTGCTGAATATTGTCCCTAAAGAGAAAATTTAACAGAAATGTTTCAGTGGGACAAATGGCGATTTGTAGGAACATAGCCTTGATGTCGCCTACTAGTGCGAATTTAAACTGACGAAACTTAGCGAGAATGTCAAAAAGTTCATGTTGGACGACATAACCTTTGTCTATGACGTCACTGAGGGAGATTCCCGTAGACGATTTATTGTTTGGATCGAAAACTATACGAGTGGAAGTAGTAGAGTTGGATTTGAAAACGGGAAAGTGAGGGAGAAAGTAATTAGGTTTACCTGAGTCATTTAGCATTTTTAACGGCACTTGAATTATTTGTCCGTTATTGAGATATTCCGATATAATGTCCTGATATTTTTCCAATAAATCAGGGTTGAGTTGAAAACGTTTCTCGAGACTGAGAAAACGTCTTTTTGCCGAGAGAAACGAATTTCCCATGTCTATATCTTCGATAGGGAGTTTGAGATTGAGTGTGGACTCATATCGTCCATTGGGGAGAACATTAACATGTTTTACAAAATTAATTTCAGCGGGGTGATCATTAATGAGATCGGTGTTCTGAGGAGCGGCTTCTTCCAGCTCCCAGAATTTTTGTAAATGATCGGATAGTTCCTCGTTGGACACTACCGGCTCATTTACGGCGGAAGGAGTGTTATGAGAACAACAAGTAACGAGAGAGTTTGAATAAAATTCCAAAGCCTTTTTAGTATTTTTCGACTTAAGAGCAAAGTCTGGAACTGACCCTGATATCGTGTACCCGAGTAGAGTGCGTTGAAGAACGGGAAGACCTTTTCCCAAACGAATTATTTCAGGTTGAATGATATCGTTATACAGGTCTGCACCGAGCAGGATACCAATTGGGGATGTTACATGGAACATCGGATCACCTAATGGTATCTCTGAGGGTATGTTTAGTTTGCTCGCCGAAATAGAAATTTGAGGAAGCGGATTTGTTATCTTTGGGAGTACAGAGCACGAGATGTCAAAAGGAACGTCGTTAGCGACAGCGAAAATTGTTGTATCTACAATAGATTGAGACGAGGATGAGGTGGAGTTAATTCCATTGATCCGTAATTTTCCATCTCTAGTGGTGAGTGACAGTTCCTTTACGAGGTCAGCACTAATAAATGAAACCTGTGAGGCCGAGTCTAAAAGTGCCTTTGCGAAGACCCTCTTGCCGCTAGGAGCGACAAGATAGACCTGGAGTGTGCTTAATAACACCAAATGATTATCAAGCGAGGCTGCAGATAGAGCCATTGAATGTGGAGTCGAATTTTGAAGATTAACTTCCGTTTCAGGAGCTCTAACATGTGAGGGCCCCTGTTGTGAATTACCCTGTGTATGGGAGTTATTTGAGATAGCGGTTTTATTATGATTATTTGAGTTGTGTTGGCCAACAGCCGCGGAAGGGTTACTATGACCCGTTTTGTCGAAATGGAGCAACGTGTGATGACGAGATTTACAAACTATGCAAGAGAATTTGGATTTACACTGATCGAGCATGTGAGACCCAAGACAATTAATACAAAATTTATTTTGTTTGACAAAACTAAAACGTTCTTTAGAATTCAACTGCTTGAACTGAGGACAAGAGTAGATCGAGTGAGAGTCGTTGCAATAGGAACATTTCTTAGGACCTAAGCGAGGCGAAAGGTTACTGGTAGAAGTGTCTGAGGCTAGGTGTAAAGAGTGTCTGGAAGTAGTAGTCGATTTTGGTTTTGATTGAGATTGAATATTCTCAAGATGAACAACGCGTGTCTCGATTTCCCCTAGAAAATGGACAAAATCAGGGGTAGCTTGGCTACCACCGGATTGGAACTCAAGAGCCCTAATGGTAGGTGCGTCGAGTTTCTGAGTAGCGATATGTATGAGAAGTAAATGCAAGAGATCTGAAGGGGGCCTATTCAAGTTCAATAGGGCCTTGAAATTATTTGACATGACCGTATGAAAATTTCTTAATTGTGAGTGATTTGCGTTTCCAGAAATAGGAGGCGCATCAAGAATTTGAGAGATGAGAGTTTTGATAAGCGATTTAGAGTTGGCGTACCTTTGTGTCAGGTTATCCCGGGCTATTTTGTAATTGTCACCTGTGAGTGGGATATGCTCGAGAAGCGTCAAAGGCTCGGAAGTTAGAAAACTTTTGAGGTAAATGAGTTTTTCCAGATCACTTAATGTAGTATCAGATCCTATTATTGTATCAAAGGTCTCAATGAATGAATTGTATTCAGTAACTAAGCCACTAAATGGTTTTAACTGAATACGAGGGAGGTTTACTGTTCGTTGCCTAGCCATAGACTGTGAGGTTAGAGAAGAATTAGGGTCAAATTGGAGGGAGGGGGTAGCAGTCACATTAGAACTTTCAATGACCTCTAACCTTTCTTCCAATAGAGAAATTGTATCCAAATATTTATCAAAAACCACAGAGGAATCAGTAGAGGGGGTAGGTTCCTCGGGGATCGTCTCCAGCACATTTTGAGCATCGCGGAAAAGTCCGTAAGAATGTTTGAGTTGTGAAATTATTTCACGAATTTTATATTTGTTTAGAGAATTAAGAGTTGTGGGAACCGAATCAGCCAACTTGGTTATATCAAGTTTTGCGGTGAGCCTCTGTCGGTTATATTTTGATCGGTCAGCCATGTTGCGAGAATGTGAGATTAGATAGATTATTTGCAAATGTCTAAACCTATAAATCGATGCGAAAATGAGAGAATATGTACAATATATTATATATTACACGTTTAATAGTGTGAGATTGGCTTAATAGTATCACCCTGTATGAGCGCAGATTAGTATATGAAATGCAAAACTATAAAATTTCAAAATATATGCAATTTTCCAAAATGGGTATTTTTCAGCAAGTGTGAGACACCCTTAACAAGTATTTAAATTAATTAAATTGAAGGAAAAAACAATTATTTATTTTCTATAGTTTTCTAGAAGTGTAAAATGAGCTTAAGCGAAGCTAAATGTAGCAAAAACTTACAATTTATGCAAGAAAACAAAATTATTTTTAATAATTTTTGTAACCTGTGAACCAGGCTTAATCGGATTCAAAATTATAAATTTAATTTAAATCAAAAGGTTGAACAAACAATGTTAAAATTATAACACCCGTACTATCAGCCAAGAAATGAGTACACTTTTTGTATACTATAAACAGAAAAATATATTTACGAAAATAAAATAATGTAATATATGCAAATATTTTTTCATACAAACAAAACGACTCCTTTATTTGAACAAAGCAAGTAGTTTCTGAAATTGCACGTGTAGACCGGGCTTAACAACCTACCAGCTATTGTAGAGACGTGCTGGGTTAAATACTGAGAATTTGAGTGCAGAAAGAGAGGAATATTTTATTTTTGTGCCGGGGCGGCGTGGCTTGGAAATTTCCAAATGCAACAGAAAGACACTATAAATGAAAAACCGTTATTCTCAGAATAGAGATTATCAAAATATGCAAATACGAAGGACCTTGAGGATTTAATTAATAAATAATTAATATGATACGGCTCGATGGAACAGAAATGTTTAGGCAATACGTAAAGTATCCTTAACAATAGTAACCTATACTTATTGTACGGTTATAGAGTATATTCCCATAGGTAAGCTGGTTAAGAGTAGATAACGATTTTTCATATGTAATTTAAAGTATTATCTGCATAAATGGCACAAAGAATATTTGCTACGAGAGGTATATGGTTCAAAATGCATACAGTATCACGACTAATAAGTTATGTTCACATACATGTAGAGTACTTACAGTTTTATTCCTTGATGACGTGTCACATCAGAGCTCTGATTGAATTCCATAATCCATTTGGTTCATTTGTAAGGCACTCACTAATACGCTAAATAAATCATCGTCGATAATACTGAGCAGATTGAATTATCTGAGCGGTATAAAACGATAGCAAAAAAAGCCGGTAAAATGCGGCCTTTTTACGAATAGCGGGAGCGTCGATAGATTAGAGATGATTCTCGTTAGGAAGCTTTTGACGATCTGCCCCGGCGAGGGGTTCAAATGCGAGTCTCAACAATAACCTGGAGTTTCCAGAAAGGTTACATAAATACTACTTGAATTTTAAGTAATCAGTAGTACAGGGGCGTAACTAATTATTTTAGTGAGCCGTGTATAATATACTTATTGTACAGGTGTGTATATTTCTTCTTTTCCTATTTTGGCATTAGCATCACCTAGTACTATTTTTATATCGTATTTGGGAATATTTTCGAATACTGTATCTATTTGACTGTAGAAGTCTTCCTTTATCTCTATGTTTTTCTCTTCAGTCGGTGCATGTATGTTTATAAATGTTATTTTTTGGTATTTTCCTCTTATTCTTAGTATGCATATTCTCTCTGAAATTGGTTTAAAGTCAACGATTAGATCTTTCAGCTTTTTGTTTACTACAAATCCTGTGCCTAACATTCTATTTTCGCCTCCGCTATTGAAAAATAAATAGTCATTTATTTCCATTGAGTTTTGGCCTAGTTGTTTCGTTTCTTGTAGTGCTACTATTTCGAATTTATATTTTTTACATTCATCTACTAGGTGTTTCAGTTTTCCTTCTTCGTATGTTCCTCTTACATTCCATGTTCCTACTAATATATGTTCTTTTATGGGCTGCTTTTCATTAATAATCTGTACATTTTGTCTATTTCGTGTACCTGTACTTTGCCATGTCATCTCCGTTATTTCAGTCTGCTTTCGTTGTATTGCTAGTTTTTTGGTTGTATATTTTTCTCTTTTATGAGTTGTTGTTGGTTGTTATTCCATGTCCATATTTCACCATTAATAATTAGCTTCTGGTATCCTATTTTTACATTTTTTCCATTATGCCTCTCTACCATAGCCTTGCTTCTAATTTCTTTCTGAATAATTCTTTCTTCTTTTGACATATCATCATTAATATAGATTCTTTCGTCCTTTTTGGTTTTTAATTTACTTTTATTTTTCATTACTTCTATTTTGTTTTTCACGCTGTTGAGTTCCACTATGACAGTATTTTCTCCTATTTTCCTTGCTCCATTTACATCTACTGAAACTTGTAGCTCTTTTTCCATAAAATTCTCCATAGCCCCTCGTAAAACTTTCTGATCATTTGTATCAATTTTTATTCCTTGTATTATTACATTTTTTCTCTTTCTTTCTCTTTCCAATTTCTCTATTTTTTCATTTGCTATACTAATTTCTTTTTCTAATTGACCTATTTGTTTTATAGCTTTTTCGTTTGTTTCTCGCAGCTTTTTTATTTCATCTTTGTATCCGCTTTGTTGATCTTTCAGTTCCTTAATTTCATTCTTTAGTTGTGTGATTTCGTCTCCAGATCTATATTGTTCTTTTTTTATGTCTTTTATATCCATTGCTAATTCCCTCATCATTTTCATCATTTGTTCCATTCCACTTATGTTATCTTCATCTGTTTTTTGTGATGTTCTAGCTGTTATTTTTGATTTTTTGCTGGGATGTTCCTCCTCTTCCCTTCTCCTTTTCATTTCATCATCTAATTCGCTATCTGAACTCATTGTTCTTAATTCCTAGTTATTTTTCGTGCTAGAGTTATTAGTCAATGCGTCACGGGTGAAGTTTCGTGGAGAACTCTACTCACAGTTCAAATTCCCACCCGCACCCGCGCTAGCCGTTACTAATTTTCCAGCACTTTTATTCCTAGGTAAAAATCAAAATCAAAATCCGGCCCTGGTTATCTGTTTATAATAAAATTAATTATATTATAATAAAGTTTTCTACTTACAGCTGATTCTGTTTATTAACACCTTGACGGACAGTGCGTCAAATGCATAAAGCAAGTGTTGTGACACTAAATATATAATACGTATTTTGCAAAGTAGAATAGGGAAATTGCTGAATTTCTTTTAGCGCTTATAGTTTATGAAAACAATAAGTTTTAACAGTTTTGTAAACATGTGAACGATGACCATGGACATCGTGTAACATTTAGTATGGATCTGTAGATGTAACGTGACATTTTTTGTCACAGCTCGTTATTTTAAAAATGTCGTCTATAGACGTCGTGTCACATTACACCAATGGAAATTAGACGTCTATAGACGTTCTGTCCGCCAACGTGTTAATATGCTTTATTTTCCTGTAGAAATACACCATTCACAATATTGTTTTGTTTCCACCTACTGCAAAAACCTGTTTTGTTTATATTCGATATCACACAAGTTTTTATCACTTTACACAAGAATTTAATTCCTTATCGTTGGAATTACTTTTTTCCGATTTTTTCACTGTATAATTAGTTAACTAATTAGGTTGTTTATTTATGTACCTACATATATTGGTTTATAGTTACACTGCACTTTTGTATAACACAATTGTTTTATTGCTATATCTGCCCGAGAATCGAGTTAAGATACGAGCTAAACACGTGTGTTCTATTCGCTGGTCAGCGACCGAATCATTATAATACATGCAATAAACTAATATTTAGATATTATTTACTAATGTATTTCAAATGTATCTTATTGTGTTCATGTTTTAATGAAATTAGCGCGATTATTTTTTAATGATTTTAACTTCCAATCGTATAGTAAGATATTTGATCAAGTGTTTAATTCTGTCCAATCAGATTAAAATTATACTGAGAATTATCTAATGTAGAAAATTACCGATAGAATTTTAAGTAGATTGTTTCTGTTTAATGGCAACCAGTTTCCTAGTTTTGACAACTGTCACATTTAAGAAAATATCCATAATATACGTATTAAAAAATAATCTTACGAATATCACACGACAGTAAGAATAAATAAGAAAATAATACTTCATTGTTACTCAAATTTGTTGTCATTGGGCAATAGCCACTCGAGCCCTGAGGGCTCTCGTGTCCATTGCCAGACAACAAATTTTCGAAAAACTGTCGCATTATTTTCAATTTATTCTCACTCTCTTGTGATATTATACCCGATAATTCGATGAAATAAAATTATTTTGACATAGGTAATATTTAAAAGTCACATCAGTAGACAATTACAATGGTTTTGAATCGTCGTCATGGAAACCAATATCGTCATCGTGGTAACCCATTATATTGAAAGTTTGGTTTTGACAACCTTGTCAAAGAATTAATTTGTGTATTTTCACCTCTAAATAAAAATTGATATAACTCTATTTTTTGTGGCTTTTCTTCCAAACGTACGGCCCTAGAAAAAATATTGTTCCTAACTCATGCGGAAAGTGTCTTCCCCGCACTCGACTGCTTGCCCGAATTCCGCTATCGCGTCGTTCGAGTCAATGGCAGTCTCGTGCGTGAAAGTATCACTTTCCGCACTAGTTAAGAAAATAACTATTTTTTATCGTTCACATTCATATCATATTGGTTTTAGCTATTACATAGTTTAATTTATAGAAAAAATAGTTATTTATGAAACAGTCCGTGAAGTATGCTTTTTGCGAACGCACGCGATGTTTAGAGCACGAGCGACAGTTCGCAAAAAGTACTTCACGCACAGTTTCATACAATATTTTTTATCTATGATAAACAAATAAAAAAACTGTAACTCTTCGTCACTGGAATTTATTTCTATTCTACAATTTTTAGAACTTTGACATTTAAAAATTCTAACTTCTTTCAAACTACAAAACTGTCAAAACTTTTGTTGTAATTTATTGCTCATTATGCCATCACCATGACAACGCGAAAGTTAAGGATATTTGATTATATGAAAGTGTGCCAAAAAACAGTGCGAAAAAGTAAATCCCATTTAAAATACATTGTCACTTCACGCACTGCTATCTATAACGACAGTTTTCACAAACTAAAAACTTATACATAACATGACATAGTAGAGTAGATAAATAGTATTTTTGTGAGTTTCGCGTTTTACCTTAGTCATCATTTCGACATTTTCCCCAATATTTTGTTAAACAAACACATTTATGACCGTTTTTATCTTTACCATCTGCAACTAACAACAGAGCAAAACGAATCAATTTTGTTTTATAAATATAAAGATACCATACAAGTGTTCCAGTCCTTTTGCGTAGAATTTGTCTGTTACATAAGTCTGGCTTCGCAAATATTGGAAAAGGTGTGAAAATCATTCCAAAGTGACTTGTGGAAATGGGTACGTGGAATAGTGACCTAATTTTATGAGTTTTTTAGTGTCTGTTTTATTCAGTTTTTTATTTCGTTGTCTTGTTTGTTGTAAATCCGGGTAGAGAGCTGTAAAATGGTAAGCAAATGAATTTTATCGGAACTCAATTCGCTATATACCATAAACTTATTAGCATATTGTTAATTGTGTACTTATACAAACAATAAATATTGTTAATATAAATATAATTTAAAAGGACTATTAAGACATGAGATAATTGACGTAGTTCGAGTAAATAAGTTATCAACTTCAGCATGTTTTGTTTTTACTACCCAATCCACAACATTGATGGACATTACTCAATCTTTTTAAACTCACTAATCACTCCTTTATGCTTAATTATAAGAAGCTCTAATTGAAAGCAAACAATGAGTCTTCGCTAAATTCTTTTTCTTCTCGTAGCAATACAACCCTGGGTGGGTCTTGGCCGATTGCACCACTCTCTTCCATAAATTCGATCCATTGATGATATCAAAGTATGTACAGTGAGAACGTAAAGGTTGGAATAAATTCATTTTTTCGTGAATGTACGATTTTGGAAAAAATCCCGAAACAGGCCGATTTTTATTTTTAAATTATGATTTTTTGGCATATATATCATACTAGTGACGTCATCCATCTGGGCGTGATGACGTCATCTATGATTTTTTAAATGAAAATAGGGGTCGTGTGATAGCTCATTTAAAAGGATATTTAATTCTCTATTCAATAATATAAATATAAATATTAACATAATTATGTATACAGGGTGTCCGAAAAAAAATGATTAATAGAGAATTACATAAACTTTCAAATCAGCTATCACACGACCCCTATTTTCATAAAAAAAAAATCATCGATGACGTCATCACGCTCAGATGGATGACGTCACTAGTATGATATATATGCCAAAAAAATCATAAATTAAAAATAAAAATCGACCTGTTTAGGGATTTTTTTCCGAAAGCGCCATTCACGAAAAAATTTTATTCCAAGCTTTACGTGCTCACTGTATACTCTCCTTATAAGAACTTAACGATATGAGAACTTAACGTTTATATTCTTTGATGATATGTAATTCCAAAATAAGGATATATTATTTTTGGTATCTTACTTATTATGCGTTTATCATTGTATGAGTTATGTGAGTGTTTTTATAGTTGTTAAAATATCAGTTGGTCTTATCGACATTGACATAATTGAATGTTTTTTGTCATCAGTTTTGCGTTATACTTACATGTTAACATTTATTTATCACCAGCATTTCTGTGTCTGATTGACTTGAAGAAAGCATTTGACAGAGCAAGACTCGAAAGATGTTATCTATCTTCTGCATAATAGAGAAGTTTCCCTAGATATCATAAAAACTATCGAAACATCTACCAAAACAACAAAATGGAAGCCAGAATAGATGGACAACTTACAAAACCTGCAGGCAGCGAAATAAGACATGGGTCTCATTAATCCCTATGCGTTTCAATTTAATCATTGATGAAATCATTAAAGAGGATTCAGAATTGGACACAAAGAAGTCAAAATATTCTGTAACATAGACGACGCAGGTGTTGATAGCCCAAGATGAAGATAATCTGGAGAACTAGTCCACAGAAAACTAAAACAATAGTATCAGCAAAGAACCAATCAGATGCAAAATAGAAATCGGTGGCACGGTGGGACCAGTATTGAACTAGTAATACAATAAATATAATATCTTGGAATTACACTGTCAATCTATGGAGACCTGGACAATGAAGTAAGAGATCAAGAACAAAAAGCAAATAGACTGGCAGGATGCCTTAATAACACTATAATTATGTCGAAACCGACATATTAACACTGAGATGAAGTCAACAATTTATAAAGCCAGTGTAAGCTCAGATCATAAGAGCCAACACAGCCACAACACAAAGGCTACTGGAAGACATTATAAGAAAATGTAACGTAGAGTTTATAAACGAATGGGCACTAAACAGAAAAAAATCGGACTAACCACATAAACATAATGGGGGAGACCCGAGACAGATTAAGAGATAGATCACCAATCGGTGACAACCTTCCATAGAGGTATCAATCTGCCATTAAACAAGCGGAATTTCTTATAAAAAGGAAAAAGAAACATTTATTCATGATTTCTTTACTCGTAACATCAACCATATTTCAAACAAACTTTACTAGTTGATATGTTGTCTTCGTTATATCTAGCTTTCTTCGTTTTTTTTTAAGTTTGTCACGTTTAGCGTTTTGTTTTGGGTGTGTCTACTTTGTTGATTCTGGACTTTCAGAACATTGAACATTTCTGGATATAGTGGTAGTGTGGTAGTATGTAATAACATTTTAGAGTTTTGCTAGTAACAATTCAAATAAAAAAATTATACTGCTTTCACCAGGAGTATTATTTTGCAAAATATTTGTAACACAAAATGTATATTATTTTATTGTTTTTCAGTTTTTATTCCAATAAAAATATTCCTTGTCTATAAGTTTGATCAATAACTCAATACCAAGGACGCTTGACATTGGATGGAATGCGCTTATGTTGGCGGTTGATTATAAAGGCTTTTTTTCTTCATGTACTTTTCTGTTTTAATGCTTAATTCATAACTTCTCTTCTTCTATTTATAAAATATGTCCAAATTATCCTAGTATATTTTGGTTGATTTGTGGTGAGTCTACTCTGTATGTTAAGTTCTTTGAGTATTTAATTATTTGTGCGATGCGTGGTCCATGGTATGCGCAACATTCTACGGTAGACCCAGATTTCAAATGCCATTGTAGCTTCGAATCGGATTTTTTGATGATCTATATGTTTCTGAAGCAAATTCTCATATCTAGGACAAAATACTTCCCCTTCAGATTTTCTCTATTCGCGGTGTGCAAGTACTCGGAAAGGATACGCGAAACGATCGTGCGCGAATAGCGAAGAAATATTGCAACTTTCTTAAATAATTCATATTGTCAATTGAAATTGTCAATTTGACGTACATTTCATACCTATTGTCATTTAAGAAGAAAAATTATATAGTGCTTCACAATATTGATATGATATGCAATTATTATGTAAAGGTAAATTTAATTAATTGTATTTTGCTTGCAGTACTGCATTTTAATAACTAATTTTATTTACTACATACAATTGTTTACGTTTTAATAACATAACCTAAATCTTATTTTTTCTTCTTATTATTTTTTTTTTGACTATGGCCTTGACAATTATCCAGTAACCAGGACCATATGATTGGCCAATATAATTAAAAGTGCGAATAAAAGTGCAGAGCGAAGAAACCAGGTGTCGCTTTTCCGAACTTGCACGGCCCCAATAGGTATTTGTGTTGTATTGCGTTGTAGTACTATTATAAACTGTTTCCTTGGAATAGAATTCGTAGACTATTTTAATATTGTTTCTTATCGTTAAAAATATTAGATATCTAAATCTGATAGATTTTTGTTCTTATCTTGTTTCGCATTAGACATCATAGATTTGGTTTTCCCACGTATGTGTAGGTTCTTTGAAGTCTATGAAAAGCAGTAAGATTTAACGTTAGTATGTACTGAGAAACATCCATGACCATCCCTGCGTTATTGAAGTAACAAAATTTATCAAAATCTATAAACAATTATGCAACTTATATCAACAATGAGCCGATTACAATAGTTAAGCATTTTAAATATTACATACATAAGATAAATGAAACATTTAATCCTGATGAAAAAATAAAACTCGTATAGAAATTGCAAGAGGAGCATTTTTGAAATTTAGATTGGTAATACTGCCCAAGTAGCACCGAACGGGTTTATTAACTCTTTTAAGGATGCTTTAAAACTGTAGAATAAAACTAAAATTAAAACCATTTGGTTTTTAAGTAAACCTTAAGGTTGCAATAAAACCGCTTTCAGCATAACAGGGCCCACTCTAAAAGAGGTCAATAAAACCAAAAATAAAAACCTTCTTAAAACTTTGTTTTCTTAAGCAACTGGTTTTAAAGCTGCTGTGAAGGTGCTTTTAAAACCACGTTAAGAGACACTTCAAGTGAAGACAGTTTTATAGCAAACTTAAAAAGGTTTTTTAAATGGACACTTTTAAAGACAATTTATATTATTAAATAATTCTTTAAACCCATATACTCCATATAGGCCAACAAATTTTTACATGTGTTATGATACGTATATAGATACGTATTTGTAACCATAAAATAATAAAAAGTACTTGGATATTTCGGACTGTCAAGGTAGAAAAACACTTGCGCACCCAACTTTATTGATAATGTTATCAAAAATAGGTCTAAATAACTCACGCATCCCAAAATTTCTGACTTTTGGCAAATAAAAAAAAAATAATAAAAAAAATTAAATCAGAAAAATTATAATTTAAAAGAAAAATAATTTTATCTACAATTTTATTTTTTTAATGTTAAAATAAATCGAATTTATGTCTTTAGGTCGCTTATTTATAATTTTTATGTAAACCTTATATTGTAATTTATCATGGCTTTCAGCATCTCAAGAAAGCAATATGGCTGAAATACAAATAAAACTATTTAATCTGTCGACAGAGAATTGTTAAGATCAAATGGTTTTATTTTATACCTTTCCAAGAGCATATTATATTCTACATAAAAGAAAGGTTGCCTTGGAATTAAAACCGTTTAGTTTTAATGCTGCTGTTAATAATGCCACTCGGTTTTAATGTGAATCTAACCTAAAATCGAGGCGTCGTAGCGCTGTGAGTGTGTTGGTATTTTTCTTTTAAAATGACCAGTTCGTTTATATTTTAAGTACTTGTGACTTATTTCTTCCATACTAACTGTACTTCCACTTTTTACAACACACTACATCACTGTTTCGCTCTAAAGCAAATGGCCGACCCTTTTGGACATGAAAGAAGAGGGGATGAGTTTAGTTTTATTGTTTCTAACAAGAAGCACAGTTTAGTCTTTACGATAACCAAATTGATTCAGTTAAGAACGTTTGGTTTTAATATAGCCTACTAATTGCTTTTAACAAAGCAACTTAAAAGAAAACTAAAAAAATAGTTTTAATGTATATGTTTTACTGACATAATAGTCTTGAGATCAAGTAGTTTTAATAAAAAGTTTTATAAGTCATATTAGGAGAATCTTAAAAATTGAAACAAAAGCAAAAGGTCACAAACTAAAATCTAATAAAACCAAACAGTCCGGAAGCTCTTCATAAAACTGATTAGTTTTAAAGTGAACTGAGAATAAACCATTTTAAAACTACAATAAGACAAAATATCTATTAAGATTAATCAGTCTTACTTCGTACTCTTATTAAATACTTTAAAACTAGTGACAAATGCTTAACAGTTTTAAAGTAATGGCAGTATGTACAAGGTAACTTTAACAAGGTAACAAATATATGGCAAGGTAACTTTAAAACCATTATCTTCTTATTTACCACAATAAAACCTTTATAAACCTTAAATAAACCTAAAATGTTTTTATTGTGCTACTTGGGTGTGCTATTTTCAGCTGAACTTACAACTAAGAATCAAGTTCATAAAATGTTATGTGTAATATGTATAGATGGATACGTGTATAATATATGGATGTGAAACCTGGATCATCCTGAATCATGAAAGTTAATATGATGAACAAATTAGAAGCCTTCGAGATGTGGCCATATAGTAGAATCCTCAAAATATATACTAAAAAAGAGAGAACTTGAATATCAGGGATATATAATAATAATAAGAGGTAGCAGATACTAGATACTGCAATTATTACTCAAGATCAAGGGAAAAAGGGAATTGGTAGGAAGAAATATTCATGACACCGAAATCTTCGTGATTGGTGAATGGACTGGCTTATCAGTAGATGAATGTTACATGCCGCGAAAAGTCGAGCACAATATCGGCAAATTGTCATGGAAGCTACCCATATTAAGTACATATACCTAAAATTTGGCACGGTACTCAAAGCAGAAGATAAACACCGAAGATTATTCTTTCTGAAAGTGATAACCCGTGAATCCTTTTGTCTAAAATTAGGTTGTTATTCAATATAGGTCAAGTTTAATTCGTTCATACAGCAAAAAACGGGAACAAGTGTTTATCAATATTTTGTGTTACATAATTGATATCAAAATATATACGTCACAGTATATTTCTGAACGTATAAACAATATTCCTTCTAGGGGTTATCAAATTAACGAGCGCTTGTAGAAATATCGTTTCAATGTCACCTTTATTATCTCAAGGTACCACAATGTTAACATTCGTCGGACAAGTAGTACTTCTGATAAAAAAAATGTTATTTGTTATTACATATAAAAAATATCAAACTTTGACGATTGATGCGAATTTTTGGAACGTAGTGTAGTTGTGTAGTATGTATATGCATTCACATCAAATATTTACACTTTATATATTTTTATTGCTCTATGTTGCCATTTAAAAGATCATAAAAATATTAGTTGTATAAAAAAATATTCGTCGTATAATTGTATAAATATTTTCATGATGTAACTTGATTTTTTCATTCGGAAAAAACCTATTTGAATACACAATGTTCTTTTTAATAAATAATGAATTCCTTCGTAAAAAGTATATTTAAAGAAATCCCTAAAATGGGTTGCATCTCAAAACAGAGAACAGAACGTTTTCGAAATACTAATTCCATCATCAATATTTATTCCAGTAATGTACATGCCAAAAATGTTTGGGTAAAAACTCTTTATATGTTATGAAGTTTTAAAATCTTCTTCTTCTTCTTTTTATATAGACATTACTCTGTCTGTTTTTCAATGTGCCTCCAGTAAGTTGTCATTCCATCGTTTTCGTGGTCTTCCCACTGATCGTCTTCCTATTGGGGAACCGTCTCTCGCCGTCCTTACTACAGTGGAACCTAGATAAGTCGGATTAATCGGGACCGCGGCCGATCCGGGTTATCGAAAATCCGGGTTATCGAAAATCCGGGTTAGCCGGAGAATATCGTAAAAATTAGTAAAATAAATATTTTTAATAGGAAAATACACATTATAATTGCAAAAACATGAAATACATATGCACAGTACATCTAAATTACGTACAGTTGTATACACTATTGTTAATTTCTTGATAAAAAAATCAGTCAAAGTGAAAAAATGTTTGTTTTGTTTGATGAAAATCGGTCCGGGTTAGCCGGATTTCCGGGTTATCGGGGGCCGACTTGGCGGGGTTCCACTGTACTCTATTTGTTGTCATTCGGCTTATGTGGTCGTTCCATTCTACTCTTCTGCTTTTCACCCAGTTATTAATGCTGTCCACCTTGCATCTCCTTCGTATATCTGCACTTCTAGCTCTATCCCACAGCGTCTTACCATCGATTTTTCGCAATGTTTTCATCTCTGCTGTTTCTAGCATTCTTTTTGTCCTTTCTGTATCAG
Source organism: Diabrotica virgifera virgifera (assembly GCF_917563875.1). Lineage (NCBI taxonomy): Eukaryota > Metazoa > Arthropoda > Insecta > Coleoptera > Chrysomelidae > Diabrotica > Diabrotica virgifera. The sequence goes on along the minus strand of NC_065449.1, from coordinate 199,099,799 downwards.
TTCGTGTTTCTGCCGCATATGTCATTATTGGTCTGATGACTGTTTTGTAAATTCTACCTTTCACTTCTTTTCCGATGTTTTTATTTCTCCATATTGTTTCATTCAGGCAACCTGCGGCTCTGTTTGCTTTATTCACCTGATCTTCCACTTCTGCTTCGAGCTTTCCGTAACTGCATAGTGTGATGCAAGTTTTAAAATTTGTTATAAAATGTAATATATTGTTACATGTTCAGTTCAAGTTCCTGAAGGGGTAGAAGAGGAAGATCTGGTGGAAGACAGGACATATCTGTGAAACGTATATTATTGGCAGGATCCGAGATAGAAACTCATGGATAAAGATAATCAAATCCACATAGAGATCAAGACAAATTGACGATATTACCAGCAATGTCAAAAGAAAATGACTAATCAGTTATGAGTTGAAAATAAGTAGTATAAAAGTAAATTAAATAGACACTGCTTTTCCAATTCGGTTAGCGCATAGGGCATCCCAAATATGAAAACAGAACAAATTGGGAATATTTGTTACAACCTGCATTTTAAAGAACTAAACTCTACTATACTGTAGTATATGGCCAGAGGAATATGGCGCATGGAGAATCGGGAGAAACGACGAAGTTAATAAATTGAATGGAGAGTATATTGTAAAAATTGTGAAAATTCAAAGACTGTCATGAGTCATGGCTGGCACATGTCCATAGATAAGAAGATGCAAAAACAGCAAAAAAGTAATGTAAGTAATGGAAGCCGATAGAAAAACAAAAAAAAGTAAGGACCAGAACGAGATGGTTTGATGATGAGGAAGACGACCTGAATCCATGAATATAAGACAATAGAGGAGAAGGCCACAAGTGAGAACTGAATGGAAGGGCATAGCCGGACAGGCAAAGGCTCATCCAGGGTTATGATGCCAAAAGAAGCAGAAGAAACTCTACTATAAAATCAGTTCACTAATCATGCGAACACTATCTTAGAAAAATATAATCGCACGACTATCACATGCTGATATTTCTACGCAATAATTTCTTCACGTTGATTAAAAGTGTTTCCTTAATTAGAGCCAGTCCACAATCACTTAATGCCCAAAGTTGATAATATTATATCGTCCTAATCGTTAGATTATACAGTGATTTGATACCAAACACATGCAATGCCGTAGATAATAAGGAAAATTGCGAAAAACGAATCGTATGTTTCTGTGTGGGAGGGAGGTTTAAGTTCTGATTTATTCCACCAATTGCGAACTATAATGGCATGTTATGAATTGATTGAATACTAGAAACGTAGAAACAGGGAAGTAAAAAACACTTTTATAAACACGACATAATATGTTTTAAAAACAGAATGAACGCATCAGATATATTTTGTATCAGAAGAAAAATTTGCACATGGTGTTTATTGGCCTTATAAAAGAATACAGATTAAAGGCGTAAGCGCAAAATTTCGCGCCAATGTGTTTTATATGCATTATTTTTTTAATCCTAAGAAAACTAATAAGTATTTCCGAAAAATTTAAACGCAGAATAAAAGATTACATTATTACTGAGGGAAGACAGTCCCTTAAAATAACCAAAAAGCTTTTTTTGAATGAGATATTTGAAGTTAAAAATCACACTAAATTTTCTTTTGCGTTTAAATTTTTCAAAAATCTCATTAGTTTCTCATTCTACGCCCTTAATTATTATATTGAAAATGTGAAATATTTTATTTCTATTTTTTGTACATGCTATCTACATATTTGGCTCAACTAACCTTGGGGTTTAAAAGTTTAAAATAAGTTATAAAAATGTATACCATTTTTATTCAGTTGCAATGCGAAGGCAAAACAATCTAATTTTTCACTTAGAATAGGGAGCGCAGTCCAGCACTCTAAATCGACGATTTTCGACTCTTATTGGAGTCATCATCGGAGAGGCCTAGGCCTGCTACTCTCTACTCGAAGTGACCAACCATGAAAGCTTATCCCCACATTGCAACTGACGTGTATGGATTAGGTGACTAGCGTCATCTGGCAATTGAAAGGTTAAGTTTTCAATCCTAATAGCAACATTAATAATATTGAAAAATATTAAAAACATTACTAAAAGATTTTTAAATTGAAAACTTATTGGTCCATTTCCCTGGCGACACCTCCAAGGCTTCTAAAATTTGCAAGCCAAATGGATGCTGCAGTAAAGACAAAAGGAAGGAATTCTAAACGTTGCAATTCACAACCCCCGTCTGCAGCTTGGTAAAGTTCCAACGGAAAATGGACCTAGTTACTCTAAAGGAGTAATACTAATATAAAATAAAAAATAAAAATGTATACCATTTTTATTCAGTTGCAATGCGAAGGCAAAACAATCTTATTTTTCACTTAGAATAGGGAGCGCAGTCCAGCACTCTGAATCGACGATTTTTGACTCTTATTGGAGTCATCATCACAGCAGGACTAGGCCTCTCCGATGATGACTCCAATAAGAGTCGAAAATCGTCGATTCATAGTGCTGGACTGCGCTCCCTATTCTAAGTGAAAAATAAGATTGTTTTGCCTTCCCATTGCAACTGAATAAAAATTGTATACATTTTTATTTTATATTAGCATTACTCCTTTAGAGTAACTAGGTCCATTTTCCGTTGGAACTTTATCAAGCTCTAGACGGGGGTTGTGAATTGCAACGTTTAGAATACCTTCCTTTTGTCTTTACTGCAGCATCCATTTGGCTTGCAAATTTTAGAAGCCTTGGAGGTGTCACCAGGGAAATGGACCAATAAGTTTTCAATTTAAAAATCTTTTAGTAATGTTTTTAATATTTTTCAATATTATCAATGTTGCTATTAGGATTGAAAACTTTACCTTTTAAAATAAGTATTATCAAATCGAAAATCTTCTTCTTTCTTGGCTTTACAACTAAGTAAGTATGGCCACGTTTACTAGTTTCCTCCAGTCCTGCCGGTATTGCGCAGAAATCTCACATTGTTACACCCTCGATCTTACGTAGATCATTTTTGTTGTTGCGTGCTTTTATCTTTTTCTTGGGTGACCAACCGACCTTCTACCATCGGGTCTTTGCCTGAAGGTTGTATTTAGTAATATTTTACCATTCGCTCCTGCACATCTTATAATACGATTTGCCTTGATGTATCGCACTATGTTTTCATTTCCATATGATGCTTTGAGGTAGACCACCTACACGATGGACAGACCACCACGTCAAAAGAATTACTGGGAATTGGTTGCAGAACACCGACAAAACTGTAAAAAATTAGGGAACGCCTATGTTCAACTTTGGATGCTTGTTCCTTATTCTGTGGCAGAGGGCTCGAGGATGATGCTTTGTGGCGGTCATATCAGTGGCGGCCCGTCGGGGTAGGCAAGGTAGGCGCCGCCTAATCTCTTCAAATGTACAATACAATTATAAATTATTTATTAATATAAATTACTTATTTTAAAATTGTAGTTTATAAATTTTAACACAATACGTAAGTATCTAAAATAAAAAAGCTACTTTTTAATTTCTCTTCGAAATTGTAATTATTGTACGCTCCTCGTAGTAGTGCTACTCACTTCTATTATGGCTTATAGCACTACCCTATATTCAGGCACTTTTCAAATCCGCCTAAAGAACAGAACAGAATGATGATATGCGTCTCTCATTCTTTACGCTAAGCACAGCGCTGTAACTGTGGCTTGTCTACGGTGACCAGCCGTAGTGGACAAGAATTTCCGGGAACTTTTTGGGGCTAGGTTAGGATACATTTATTTGCGCCTTCGACAATGGGTGTCCCGAGCTGCATCTCGGAATAGCCAATTGTATGTTTTAGGATCCTGACTACAAATACTGAAAAAACTAAAAGTTGTCATGAAATTTGGTACGTGGGGTTAGAATAATATTTGGAACAACTTTTCCAAATAACTTTTTCCGATATCTCCAACGCGAAGCGAAATATCGAAAATTCGCCCCGTTTGTAGATTCGCAGTAGATAGCGTTTAAAATTTAAATTTGAGTTGACTATGACTGTCTTAAAAAATGTGAACCATCACACTTGCTTGACTGCAAAATTTTAAATCTGTATTTATTTTGATAGCCGCAATATAGGGGTGTCTTAAAGGCGACACACTGTGTATATAGGTATACGAGTATATAATATGTAGAGTATAGAGTTATAGAGTATAAAGGTATATGTGTCGCCTACCCGCATACTGAGGTTACGAGCCGCCACTGAATCATATTCGATAATTTTCGTGTCAAAATTCAAGTCCATCATGTGTGATTTTCCTTGTGATTCTCTCTATTTTCTTTTTTCATTGATTTTGTTCTAAGGTCACCCGCAAAAGCCAAGAAACCTTTAAAGATTCCTTCAGAACCTTGGTTTGCCATCAAGTCTACTAGTTGTTATAGCTTCTCAAATTTACAAAATCGCCAAGTGTCAGGGTAAATTTGACAAGCTCTACCTTGAATTGCTTCAAGCTGCAGTACTCATGTTAGAAGGACTTTATTATCTCGTGTCAATTTATTAAGAAAAGTAAGTCTCGTACCAATTTTCATTTGGTAAATGTATTTGTTTTTCGTCCTGTAATCATTCTTAAATAATTTCAACGGTGCATGCTCTCAGTGCAAATACTTAAGTATTATCGCGCTACAGATAGTAAAAAAGTGAAGAAAGCATGAATGAACTCTTGCTGTACTCCTCTAATATAACCGGAACCAATTTAGGATAACATGAGAAATACTTTTTGTATATAAACATAAGTAGCTTCCATGAAGGTTAATTAACCTAACAAATTTTTTATCTAGAATCTAGAGAAATCCTTGCCAAATATTTCATTGTCGTCATTACTGTATTAATTATGAAAAAACCATGAGAATAGAACATCGTTCCGATGATATTGTTACATTTTTTTTGTTTTAGAAAATCCTTGTGCACTGATTATTTAATAAACGTGAGAATAAAATATCTGCCTCAACTTCTTCTGTTGTCATTGTCCAGAATTTTTGCGAATTTTCAGTTATTTGTATTGTTCGTCTCTTTCTATAGGTACATCTCCCAAATGTATATGTATTTGTTTTGTTATTATCATATATTTTTTGTTATTTATCGTATATAGTATACGCTCTGAGTTTCGCTGGTGGCGCTCCTAGCGGATTACTGGAATTATCTTTCACCGGTAATTTTTAAATTTATTATTTAATTGTTATCGCTTAACATTTACAACGCAAAAAATTAAGTAAATTGTAATCGATTTTTTTAAGATTTTGCTAATCATTTTGACGTTCTATTGATAAAATATGAATTTCTTACTTCGGATACTTTCACAATTATCGTGTAGATGGCGCTAAGATTTTTAGATTAAATTATAATTACATATTACGGAACATTAAAAAAACTTAAATTCAGTATTTAAAACGTAAGTATATTTAAGGTAAAAATATATACCACAGCTTTGACCAACTAATATTTTTTATAATTAATGTTTTTAATTTTAATTTTACATTAATCACTTTGACATTTATGTCAAATTTCCGGTAAACGTTTACAGACTTGCCACTACTGGCGCTCGAGAATTTGTAAATATCCCCTCTACGTACGAGCTCACAGCGGATACACAGATTATACAACTATGACAGAAGCTCGAAACAAATGACAATCGATGAAAAGCCCTATATGCGGCCAATAGAGAAATAAACAAGACAACACTTGTTTTTATTTCTCTACGATGCGGCCCATGCTAAGGTGATTCTTCTTTTGAATTCGGTAGTTTGATTGTCCCTGGCAATTTGGATTTCATGCCCTAAGTATTGATATTTATGGACCAATGCTATTTTGTTGAAATCGACTTTTTGATTTTCGCTTGGTACCAGTTTTGTCACGTATTGTGTCTTTCCTCGCTCTTTTCAAAATTTATGTTTAAACCAACTTTCTTACAGGTGGCATCTAACTCAGTAAGCATAGTTCTAATCTCTTTTTGTCTGTTATAAGTTGTCTGTTATAAAAACTACGAGTAGGTCGTCTGCGAATCGTAGATGGGTGAGCCTTTCGCCGTCGACATTTTTTATTCCTTTGGCTTCCCACTCCAATTGTTTGAAAGCATGTTCCAGTACTGCCGTAAAGAGTTTGGAAGATAACGTTTCTCTCTGTTAAAATCAACATAAGCTATCATTAAAAACAAACAACGCCTCTGTGGTTCCTAGTCTAATTCTGAATACCATCTGACTATTATTCTAATTATCTATTCATTTTTACAGTGTTTTTAAACAATCTTGAAGAATCTTATTATTTGTTATGTGCAATATGCTAAATTAACTAATTTTGGAAATTATGAATAATAACGAATAGAATGATAACTAACTTTTAAAATGTTGTTCTAAAGCTATTTCCTTGTGGCATAATTAACTTTTAAAAGATAGAAATTCCAAAAAAGTATCTTTTGTTATAAAAAAGTACATATTATACAAAATTCATTAAAAACCCAAAAACAAATTATTGAAAAAATATTGTATAGCCTAAAATGGCAAGTTTTATCCTAATGAATTTTCTTATTAAAAAATAGAGGCTCGGAAAATGAACATGAACTTTAACGCACTCAATAAAATTACGTGAACTCGAGGTATCGATTAACCATCAACATGTTTTGTATTATTTCTTTTTCTAATGATATAGATTTTCGTAATAACTAGGTGGGGTCTTGTCATATCACTATTTGCCGATCGACATCGACATCCATTAGTTAGTTTTATTTCCGTTTTTCTATCATTCGATACTGAAACAGAAAAACTGAGTATTTATATAAAACATCGTGATAAAGTAGATACTACCATTAGTTTTAAATTCCAACTGATAGCACGGATTATAGGGAAAAGCATTAGGTACATATAAAGTTCTTACCAAACCATTCTTTCAGTGCGTCAACGATAGAATGTCGAAATTTACCAACCTAGAATGACAATTGTAATTTTACCCCTTGACATTGTATTTTGACATAATTACATTCGTGAGACATCCCAGAATAAGGTTCAAGAAGTCGCCCACGTGAAAAGTGGGCCAAATTTTTTTTAACAATTTTTTTTAATCAAATTGCAAAAATCAATATTTTCGGACCAGACAATTTTTTTGTAGGTTTTTTGGACCATTCTGGATAAAAAAGGTCTCTTATAATTTTTCTCTAAAGTTGATCGTTTTCGAGTTATAAGCAATTTAAAATTGAAAAAACGAAAAATGGCCATTTTCAAGGCTTAATAACTCGGTTAAAAGTTATTATTATGAAAGTCAGAAAGTGACTAAATCAAAGTTTAATGCCCCTCCCCCCTACAAGATCCTGCAGAAATTTTTGTCATTGTTTTATTACTAAGCTGTTATTTTTAAAAAATAATATTGAGCGCCATGCACGTGGTAGCCAGCCATAAATGCTGAGTGCGAGAGAGATGCCACTCCGGCAGTCCAATTGTGCATCTTACTTGCACTCACATTTACGGCCGCCTACCACGTGCATGGCGCTCATTATTATTACTTAAAAATAACAGCTTAGTAATAAAATAATGACAAAAATTTCTGCAGGATCTTGTAGGGGGGGGGGGGCATTAAACTTTGATTTAGTCACTTTCTGACTTTCATAATAATAACTTTTAACCGAGTTATTAAGCCTTGAAAATGGCCATTTTTCGTTTTTTTCAATTTTAAATTACTTATAACTCGAAAACGATTAACTTTAGAGAAAAATTATAAGATACCTTTTTTATCCAGAATGCTCCAAAAAACCTACAAAAAAATTATCCGAGCCAAAAATATTGATTTTTGCAATTTGATTAAAAAAATTGTTAAAAAAAATTGAAAATAAGCCACAATTTTACCTAAAAATGATTTTATTAACGTTTCGACGCCCAAGTCGGGTGTCGTTCTGAACGTCACCCGACTTGGGCGTCGAAACGTTAATAAAATCATTTTTAGGTAAAATTGTGGCTTATTTCCCATTTGAATATACTTGATTATAAAAATGCCACAAGAAAATAGCTTCAGAACAACAAAAAAAAATTGAACCACTTTTCACGTGGGCGACTTCTTGAACCTTATTCTGGGATGTCTTACGAATGTGATTATGCAAAAAAATCTCATGGGAATATTTTTCCCAACGGACCCGCCGTTTTCTAGTAGTAATGTTTTGCAAAATATTTATAATTTGAGTACCTGTTTAAATTACTTTATGACGGAAATATAAAATTTGTAATATCAAAAATTATATGTGATTTTAAGTTCCCATTCAGGTGTCAAAAGACGAGGAAAGAACGTATGTGTTTGTTCCTGAATATTTTTTCGGAAACAGCAAAGTATCATAATTATTCCCAACAACTTCTTTTCCATTATCAAGCACTTTTTGCTGTAAAAGCAACTTCTTCATTTCCAATAATACCAACATGACTCTTAAGAGGAAACAGTAGCGATCAACAGGTAGCAAAAACGCGTTCCAAGATTGCGGCTGTAATTTTGAATATTTTTTCGAGATATTTGGCACACGTATTCGTAATATAATAAAGAATGGCGGTACAGAGTCCAATTTGAAGAATGTATTAATATGTGGAAATTACTCTGTAATTAAATACAATATTAAAAAAACGAGCCTGTACCGCCATTAAGAAGAACAAAAAAATACACTTTCTTCAAATAAACTTTTTTATCCGATGCCTAGATTTTGTGTCATTTTGGAACTACTAAATTTTTTTAATTCATTAGTAGTTCCAAAATGACACAAAATCTAGGCATCGGATAAAAAAGTTTATTTGAAGAAAGTGTATTTTTTTGTTCTTCGTAATGGCGGTACAGGCTCGTTTTTTTAATATTGTATTTAATTACAGAGTAATTTCCACATATTAATACATGCTTCAAATTGGGCTCTGTACCGCCATTCTTTATTATATTACGAATACGTGTGCCAAATATCTCGAAAAAATATTCAAAATTACAGCCGCAATCTTGGAACGCGTTTTCGCTACCTACCTGTTGATCGCTACTGTTTCACCTTAACCCAAACAAGTATAATTTTTTTTTGTTCGCTTTAAGAACCATATTTTGTGTTTAGGGTCAGTCAGGGTAATTGGAAACACTATTTGAAATATCATGACATCTAAACATTTGAAATTTATTTAAAAATATACCGTTTCATATTATAATAAAATAAAAGCTTTTGGCTATTATACGATAAGTCTACAGTAGACTTATCGTATAATAGCCAATAAAAAAATAAGATATTTAAAGTTTCCATTTACCCCTGAAATTTTAAGAAAAAACTAAAAAACGGGGTAAAAGTAAACAACAATCTCAGGCTTTTAAACATGTAACAATATTGTTTTCAATTTTGGCTGACCATGCAGTAGACATACTAGTTTCATCTTATCAGTTCGTATATTTCTACCCTTCAGGCGGTTGTAAATAACGCAATGTGGAATACTTTAATAAGTAGCATCCTCACTATATGTTATTTTTTTGTTTTAACGTCTGCCACCACATTTTCTAAATTATTCAAAGAGTATTTTGTTGGTTCTCTCTTCCGGATGAACTCTTCAGCATTTTGAAATGACAAGAATTGTAATAAAATAATTCCCTTAACATAAACATTTTATTTCCATTTAATTCACATTGTTTCCATTTACTGCTAACAGATGTTTTCATTTACCCCATGCTCAATATTTAAGGGGGTAATTGTGAACACTTACTGTACTTACTTCTTGTAGTAAATAACATTCAAATTAACATTTTAGGCCATATAAATATTCTTGTATTAGCTATAAATTATATAATCATTATACTTAACTAATACAGAGAGATGAAATTTGTAAAATATTGGCACTGTTTCTAAATCGATTTATGTGTTTAAAAACAATGAAATTTAAGTTGCACAGAATATACATTCACTTGGCTTTTAAACAACTGAATATCATTCCACAGAATAAGTAAAGATATAATTATAATTCTATGTACGTGATATTGTTGCGATATTTCATTTCTAGTGGTAGGAAGTACTGTTTCCAATCACCACTGTTTCCAATTACCCTGTGACCCTACTTCCTGGTATGATCTGACTTTTTCCATTTTTAAGGGGGGATTCAGTCAGTGTCTTGAATTCGATAGTATTACTACTCCCTTGTTTGGATTTTCAATATTTTTCTTCATGTGCCTCATCCTATAAGTACATTGGTGATCGCCATGGCTCATTTTACTGTGTGCAGCTTTTATGAAGAAGAGTTCTATTGTTATTTTTCCACTCCACTGCTTTAAATTTTTCAATCAGGATGTGCGTCATCTCCCTGGTCCTCTTTTGCCTTCCACTTTCCCTTGTATAACTAATCGCATCAATACATATTTTTCATCTCTTATTATGTGACCACAGTAGCTCGTTTTTCTTTCCTTCATAGTGTTGAGTATTTCTTCTCCTTTTTTCATCTCTCTTAATATGTATTTCCGTGTTTGTTACGTGTTGTGTCCATGATATTTTCCACATTCTTCGATAACACCACATCTCAAAGCTGGTAAGTCTTTTTTAGTTGCGTCAGTAATTGTCCAGGATTCAACACCATATAAAAGGACAGTAAATACGTGGCATCTCAATACTCTAGTTCTAATTTCTATTCCCAGTTTTCCTTTGCATAATACTATTTTCACCTCATTGAAAGCAGTGTTGCCAATCGGCGGATAATTATCCGATTTGCGTACCTTTTTGAGAGTTGTCGTATCTTCTTCGTATCTTTAAATAAATCGGATATTTGCGGATATTTTTCAGTGTATCTACCATCGACTAAAACTTTCTCATCCATATATTCCCAACAAAAAACAACACATTAATTTTGTTTGGTTTCACACAAATTTTTATAAATAGACTATACTGGATGAATGTTAGTGACATCCGATACTTTTCATCTTTTGACAAAAGGGACATGTGCCGATTCTTTTGTTTAGAATTTAAATGCACAAGTGCATCCACTTAAGGCATACTAATCCAATTCAAATTTCAAAAACCGTCTGCCGTCCGATGTTATTTATGAGTTTTTGTTTTTGGTTTTTAGTCTTTAAACTTATGAAAGCTAATTCACGTACGAATTAGTTTTATTTTCATTTTATGTAGTGCAGTGCTTAAGGAAACGTTTCCAGATTTCTCGGGCATGAGATGTAGCTAAATCTAGTTCTTTTTTGTAAAGTTCTATCAAATCTAATATCTTAAACAAAACCATTTCATCAAAACATGTTATACTTACCTAATTATATTTATGATTTTTTTTTTGAGGAATGTAATGGTACTATGCAGAAAAGAACTTTCTGGCACAGACACGTCACTTTTCTGCACACTACTGTCAGTGTGGTTATTGTTCTCTGCTAGTAATATCTAGATATCTACTAATTAACTCAAAAATCCTTCAAATTTTTTGCCTATAAAAATTATTTAGTCGGGCATTAACGTTGAACGCACCACGGGTATTATGGATACTAACTTTGATACCTTAATAACTACAAGACTGTCAAATACATTTCTATTATTTTAGTTGTAATAAATCTTTAGTTGTTAAAAGAGCGTAGGCGCAAAATTTCGGACCAATAATCTTTAAACGTATTAATTTTTTTCGAATCCTAAGAAACCTAATAAATATTCTTGAAAAATTTGAACGCAGAATGAAAGATTACATTATTACCGAGGGCTGAAAGTCCCTTAGAATAAATAAAATGTTTCTTTTGAATGAGATATTTGAAATTAAAAATCACACTTAATATTCTCTTTTCCTTTTACCCCTGTAACATATTAGAATAAAAATTATAGAAGTCTTCAGGGACTTTCGGCCCTCGGTAATAATGTAATCGTTCATTCTGCGTTTAAATTTTTAAATAATATTTATTAGCTTTCTCAGGACTCGAAAAAAAATAATGCATTTTAAAAGCATTGACCAGAAATTTTGCGCCTATGCTATTAATGTAGCTGTAGTTTATTTTGTATTGATTTATTTATTATTTATTTTTCCAGTACCTAGTTTTAGGTAGTTATTACGTTTTAATAAAATAATATTTAAAAGTGTTTTTTTACTTAAATAATTATAATAAATTAATATAACCATCCAAATAATGAAATATTTAGATTTATTTATTTATTTAGAATTTAACACTTACGATAATACAAAATACGAATAATATAATAATAGTAAGTAAATAGTATTTACATACATGAATTAGGTAATAATCAGCTAGGATACGAGATTTTCATCTATAAACGAAAATTTTTAAACTGTGAAATAAAGAATCCAGTAGATTAAAGCGCCGCGCCGGTTGTTCGAACGCTAATCAGAAATGGAATTAACTGATCATTATCAAATATTTAATTACTGTCAATGTCAACTTTGATTGGGTTGCTGAAAACATAATTGATTACAATTATGAGATTAATAAATTAATCAATTAACTTAATAATTGTTACGTTAATTGATAATTAATAATTAATTAATCAATAAATTATGTTAATTATCATAATGATAATTGATTACAATCAACTTATTGGCGTACGAACAACGGATTTTGTTATTTGATGGTTGTTAAGGGGACTAAAAGAATAACATTGGCAACATTGATTTTAATAACAGAATAATTTTTGACCTAGCGTACCTTTTCGTGACAAATCGGATATTTTTCGAGCGATCATCGGATAATCTACAGATGCGATTGGCAACACTGATTGAAAGCGCTTCTGGCCATCTCAATGCGTCATTTTATTTCGAGGCTGCGGTTCCAATGTTCATGTAGCTCACATCCCAAATAATTGCATCTGGGTACTTTCTCTAAAGCTTTTCATTTAACGTAGATTATTTTGTCTTCAATCTTGTTCTTACTGACAATCATGATTTTTGTTTTTCTTTTGTGTTCCGAACCATTCCGCACCTCTCGTAGTACTGCATAGTGCATCATCCAAAATTTGCAGCCCTTCAATACATCAATCAATGGTCTTATTTATAGCTTAGACCTCTGCAATAACAATTTATATTCAGTACTGCTTCATTCGACTGGTCTCTTAGGTGTAACGTTTCACTACCATAAATTATAAAAAGTTCTTATTTGTTCTTGTACTTCCATCGATGTAACTAACATTTATTTTTTAACTTGCAGATACAAATACAGACACAATGCCTGCCAGAGCACCCGAAACTGAACGCCACATGGGTATCAACATCACCGACGATGTCGTCATCACAGGTATATCCGGTCGTCTACCAGAAAGTAACAGCATCGAAGAATTCAAGCAACAACTCTTCGATGGCGTAGATTTGGTAACAAATGACGAAAGAAGATGGCCATCTGGTCTGTATGGACTACCAACCAGAACCGGTAAAGTTAAAGACTTACAGTATTTTGACGCAACTTTCTTTGGAGTACATGCTAAACAAGCACATGTAATGGACCCACAACTTAGAATGTTGTTAGAATTGACGTACGAAGCTATGGTTGATGCAGGTATGAACCCCGGTGAGATGAAAGGCACGAAAACAGGTGTCTTCATCGGGGTATCAGACAGTGAATCATCAGAGTTTTGGACACGAGACCCCGAACAAGTTAATGGTTACGGTCTAACTGGATGCTGCAGAGCTATGTTCCCTAATAGAATATCTTACACCTTCGATTTCAGCGGACCAAGTTACGCTATAGATACTGCTTGCTCGAGTAGTTTATTCGCCTTCCAACAAGCAGTTACGGCTATTAAGACCGGCCAATGCGATTCCGCTATAGTAGGAGGAGTAAACCTTTTATTAAAACCAACATCCTCTCTACAGTTCCACAGACTTAGTATGTTAAGCCCTCAAGGTATGTGTAAAGCTTTTGACGCCTCTGGTAATGGCTACGTACGGTCAGAAGCAGCCGTTGTAGTATTTCTTCAAAAATCTAGTGTGGCCAGAAGAGTTTACGCTACAGTTTTGGGCGCTAAAACAAACACAGACGGTAACAAAGAACAAGGTATTACTTTCCCATCAGGAAATATGCAAAACAAACTAATCCGTGAAGTTTACGACGAAATTGGAATCAAACCTCACGAAGTTTCATATGTTGAAGCTCACGGTACTGGTACTAAAGTAGGAGATCCACAAGAAGTTAACTCCATTGCAGAATTCTTCTGTAGGGATCGTAAAGAACCTTTAATGATTGGATCAGTTAAAAGTAATATGGGCCATGCTGAACCAGCATCTGGTCTCTGCTCGTTGGCAAAAATAGTAATCGCTATGGAATCAGGTATGATTCCCCAAAATTTACATTTCAAGAGTCCCAACAAAGACATTCCAGCACTAAATGATGGTCGTCTAAAGGTCGTAGCTAAAAATGAACCATGGAATGGAGGAATCATAGCTGTAAATTCCTTTGGTTTTGGAGGTGCTAACGCGCACATTGTCTTAAAATCTAACCCCAAACCCAAAACCACATGGCCAGCAGGAGCAGTACCAAGAGTTGTAGGAGTTTCAGGACGTACAGAAGAAGCAGTTAACAGCTTTTTGAACAAAATTGAAGAACATAAAAACGATGAAGAATTTTTGGCACTTGTTGATGAAGTCCACAGCAGAAACATCAACGGTCATGCATACAGGGGTTATGCTGTTTTAAACAATAATGCCGTTAAAGAAGTATCTCAACTTCCATCAGAAGACAGGCCGATTGCCTTCGTATTTTCTGGCATGGGTTCCCAATGGTCTGGTATGGCAAGAGACTTAATGCAGCTCGATACTTTTAAAAACTCAATTAAAAGATGTTCTGATGCTCTAAAACCTCACGGACTTAATTTAGAAGACATCATTATCAGCGGAAGTGAAGCTACATTCGATAACGTTTTGAACTCTTTTGTATCTATTGCCGCCATGCAAATTGCTCTTACAGATGTCTTAAGAACTGTAGGAGTGGAACCCGATGTCATCGTTGGACATTCCGTAGGAGAAGTGGGTAAGTACGAATTTATAATATTGCACCTTACCTAAAAATCACTGTCTCCTTCAACTTATTGTACTGTCTTGCATGGAAAATTTCATGTAATAACTTATTATAACCACAAGTATTAAATAATGGAACTTTTTTAGGTTGCGCTTATGCTGATGGAACTTTAACACCCGAACAAGCTATATTAGCTGCCTACTCAAGAGGTCGTGCTATCATGGAAAGTAAACTTATCCCAGGAGGTATGGCAGCAGTAGGACTAACATGGGAAGAAGCTAAACGTCGTTGCCCTTCTGAGATCATTGCTGCTTGCCATAACAGTGAAGACAGCGTAACTATCTCAGGACCCAAAGACGCCATCGATAAATTCGTCGCAGAACTTCAAGCTGAAAACATTTTCGCCAAAGGTGTTAAATCTTCTGGAATCGCTTTCCACAGCAAATACATTGCCGATGCTGGTCCAAAATTACGTAAAGCTCTTGAAGCAATCATTCCTAGCCCAAAACCAAGATCACCAAGATGGATCTCATCTTCAATTCCAGAATCTGGTTGGGGTACTCCTTTGGCCCTACAAAGCTCAGCTGCCTACCATGTTAACAATTTACTTTCGCCTGTTCTCTTCCATGAAGCTTTACAGCACGTTCCAGAAAATGCAATTGCTATTGAAATCGCACCTACTGGACTTCTCCAAGCTATTTTGAAGAGAGCTTTAGGAGCTAAAGTTACCAACATTAGTCTTGTAAAGCGAGGACATGCTGACAATATGGAATTCCTTTTGGCAGCTCTTGGAAAGTAAGTCTACTTACACAAGATTAACAAGTATGAATCATATTTCGTAAGCAAGATCCTTATAACTTGATAAAACACTTTTTTGCTCTTGTCCTTTTGTTAATGACAGTACTGCATGTACAATTAACTTTTCAGTTTAATTTATTTGAACATATAATACTCTTCGTATATCAGAATTATGCCATATTAGCCCTAATATGAAATTAAATAGACTCAAGAGTTAACTGATTTTTTTATTTTAGGATTTTCGCCGCTGGAGCCCAACCTCGTTTCGGAAATCTTTACCACCCCGTCAGCTTCCCAGTCGGTAAAGGTACTCCCATGATCAACTCCATGATCCAATGGGATCACTCCATCGAATGGTCCGTTGCTAACTTCGCTAGTAAAGGAAACAGATCTGGAGAGTTAGTTGTCGACATCGATCTTAGTAAAGAAGAAGACAAATATCTTGAGGGGCATACCATTGACGGCAGAGTTTTATTCCCAGCTACAGGATATTTGGTAAGTAAAAAATAACCCAAAATAAGTATAGTATTGCTTACGTAATTGTTTTTGCAGACTCTTGTATGGAAAACTTTCGCCAAATTGAGGAACGAAGATTACGAGCAGTTCCCAGTTATTCTAGAAGATGTCCAATTCCACAGAGCCACCATTATGCCCAAAGAAGGTTCAGTTAAATTCCTGATTAACATCTTCGAAGGAACAGGAGAATTCGAACTCTGCGAAGGAGGCTCCGTTGCTGTATCTGGTAAAATATCTGTTCCAGAAGATGTCAGCAAAGAAGTGCTCACCCTACCAAAGCCTGTAGTTAGAAACGAGAAAGATGTCTTACCTCTGGAATCTCTTGACATCTACAAAGAACTTAGACTCAGAGGTTACGATTATGAAGGAATCTTTAGAGGTATCACCGAATCTGACAACCATGGTTTGGCTGGAAAACTTAGATGGGACAACAACTGGATCAGCTTTATCGACACCATGTTACAATTCTCCATTCTTGGACAAAATACTAGAGAACTTTACCTACCTACAAGATTACAAAGAATTGTTATTAACCCCAAAGAACATTTGCAAGCAATTCAAGGCCTTCCAGAAGGAGAAAGCCTACCCGTATACATGTACCGTAACATCGGTGTGATAAAATCTGCCGGTATCGAGCTCCGTGGAATGAAAGCTAGTTTAGCTCCAAGACGTCAACAGGCCCAATCAGCACCAAAACTAGAAAAGTATCAGTTCGTACCATACGAGAACAACCAACCTCTTATCGAGGATCCAGAAAAGAACAAAATGCAAGCGTTAACAGTCATCGCACAAACTGTTATGGAAAATAGTGCTGGCGCTATGAAGATCAAAATTGCTGAAGTAGCGAATGACAAACCAGTTGAATCTGTACTTGCTATTGCTCTCAAAAATATTATTGAATCTGAACCTATGCTATCAACTGATGTTACTGTTGTTACATCAGGACCTATTGATACCGAATCTTTGGAAGCAAATGAAATTAAGCATGCTGTCCGTGATGTTAATTCATCACAAGTAGCACAAGACGTTCATTTAGTTGTATTGAGTGACATATTGATGTATAAACGAAGAGCCGTATTAGACAACGCAGTAAAATCACTTAAGGCAGGAGGTTTTGTATTAATAGAGGAACTTAAGGGATCTCCAGATATGTCAATTCTTAGTGGTTTGGAATTAATAAGCAGACAAATAAGCGATATGAAAGTATATTTACTTTTGCGTAAACCAATCACTGTGCCTACTGATGCCACCGTTATCCAGGTTACCGAAAACAACTTCAGTTGGGTAGAACCCTTGAAAGATGCTATGAAACAAGCTGAAACCGATAATAGAAAGATCTACGTTTACGTTCAAGGAGAGGAACTTACTGGATTGGTCGGTATGATGAACTGCTTAAAACAAGAACCTGGTGGTTCTAACATGAGAGCTGTTTTCATTCAAGATACTAATGCACCCAAGTTCACTATTGCTGCATACGAACAACAACTTAGGAAGGATCTAGTGCACAATGTCTTAAGGAAGAAGGTGTGGGGATCATTTAGACATCTTGTACTTGAACACTTTGAAGATAGCGGAAAACTTCAAGTAGAACATGCTTACATTAACACTGTAACCAGAGGAGATTTGGCTAGTTTGAGATGGATCGAAGGACCTCTGGGATATTACAAGTGAGTTTTTATTATCTACTACTTTACAGCGTTATCCGACTCCTTCCGACTCCTAACCGCTATTCTTCTCTGTTTAACGGAGAGTTGGAGGGATTTCTCTTTCCTCTAGTTCTTTTTCAATTCCCTCCCTCAAAATTCTTCTCGACCTTTCTCTTTTCCTTCTCCCTTGTGATATCCACGTCAAAATCTGTTTAGTGGTGCTGTCATCTGACATTCTCTGTACATGACCGTACCATATTAGTTGTTATGTTTTTATGTCATCAATTATTGTATGCATAACTCCCATCATTTCTCATACTCTCTCATTTGGTATCCGATTTCTTCTTGATTTGCCTGCTGCTCTTCTCCAGAAGTCCATTTCTGTTGCTAGTAACATTTTTTTTGTTCTTTGGTTCATTGGCCAAACTTCACTGCGATATGTGATTACACTTTTAAGTATAGTATTGTATATGAGCTATTTGTTCGCTTTAGACATTGTTTGGTACTACAGAATGCCGCTCATCATAGATATGGCTTTTCTACCCTGTATGTTTCTGTCTTTTATAGCAGCATCGAGTGTTCCATCTTGAGTTATCTTCATGCCCAGGTACTTGTATTCATCAAAGTGTTTAACTCCCATCCCATCGTGGAATGTAATGGACTTGCTTTGTCCATCCAATACACATGGCCTCTGTTTTCTTAATGTTGACTTCAAGACCCCATTTGTTATATTCTTCTATTAGCTTCCGCATCATGTCAACTCAAGTCGTCATGATCCTGAGCAATCGGAATTTGGTCATCAGCAAAACATAAATTGTATAGTGTTATCTTGTCATTGAGAGGGATTCCTATGCCATTACATTTTCTTTTCCAGAGCTTAAGTGCTTGTTCCAGATAAATTTTGAAAAGGGTAGGAGAAATACAGCAACCCTGCTTCAGTCCTTTCGTGACCTTAAATCCCTCAGATTATTGATCCAGATTTTATTATATTATGACCTTCTTCTTTTTCTAATGGCGCTACAACCCTTTGTGAGTCTTAACCTGCTTAACAATGTTCTTCCATTCTGCCCTATCGGATACTTTCCTTCGATTATATTATGACTAATAATTATTATTAAATTAAACTATCAACCACTGCATATCCAGCAATGTTCCTAATTTCCATTTTGTTGTTGTTGGCTCTGTCGACAATCATTACTTTTATTTTCCCTACTTACGCATATTTTCCCATATTAACGAAACCCCTTAAATAAAATCTTATGTTTTTCATCTTATTTTAGGGATGACCAACCTAATGCTGAATTATGCAACGTATATTATGCTCCTCTGAACTTCCGTGACATTATGCTTGCCACAGGAAAATTGCCCCCAGACGCACTTCCTGGTGATCTTGCTGGTCAAGATTGCATTCTCGGTTTAGAGTTTTCTGGACGCAACTCAACTGGCAAACGTGTAATGGGAATGGTTGCAGCGAAGAGTTTAGCTACTACCGTTTTAGCCGATCCCGGTTTCTTATGGGAAGTTCCTGAAAAATGGAGCTTGGAAGAAGCTGCAACAATCCCTGTAGTTTACGGAACTGTAAGTAATCAACATAAAATCTCTATATCCCAAAACTATAATAAATATGTTCTTTACAGAGCTACTATGCCCTTGTTGTTAGAGGAGGTTTACAACCTGGAGAATCTCTTTTAGTCCATGCTGGTACCGGAGGTGTAGGACAAGCTTCAATTGCTATCGCTTTACACATGGGATGCGAAGTTTTTACAACTGTCAGTAGCCAAGCTAAACGTGACTTCTTAAAGAAGACTTTCCCACAACTCAAAGACGATCACATTGGCAACTCCCGTGACACCAGCTTCGAACAAATGATTATGAACCAAACAAATGGTAGAGGAGTAGATTGCGTTCTGAACTCCTTGGCTGCTCACCAACTCCAGGCTTCTGTAAGATGTTTGGCAATTGGTGGTCGCTTCTTGGAAATTGGAAAAGTAGATCTTTCTAACAATTCTGCGTTGGGAATGAGCATCTTCTTGAAGAACACTACTTTCCACGGAATCCTTCTTGACGCTCTCTTTGATTCAGACAGTCCTCAGAAGAGACAAGTAATGAGATTGGTAACTGAAGGAATTAAGAGCGGAGCTGTAAGGCCACTTCCAAAGACTGTATACAATGAACACCAAGTAGAACAAGCCTTTAGATTTATGGCTTCAGGTAAACATATTGGTAAAGTTTTGCTCCAAATAAGAGAAGAAGAACCTAAAACTGCCACTCGCCCAGCTGTTAAGACTGTCAGCGCTATTCCCAGAACATACATGGATCCTGAAAAGAGTTACATTTTGGTTGGAGGTCTTGGTGGATTTGGTCTTGAATTAGCCAACTGGTTGGTTACTAGAGGTGCCAAGAAAATGGTGTTGACCTCCAGAAGTGGAATTAAAACTGGATACCAATCACTATGTATCAGAAGGTAAGCGCAACAATATTTATGTAAACAAATTTTCGAAATACATGCTAATTTTTGAGTTCATTCTTATATCAAAAGTAAGTCACCTATATTTATGTTTATATTATAACAACATTTTTACTTTTAGATGGAGAGAAAAAGGTGTGAACGTACTTGTTTCTACAGCCGATGCAACAACTGACAAAGGTGCCAGAAGACTTCTTACAGAAGCCAGTGAATTAGGACCCGTTGGTGGAATCTTTAACCTGGCAGTAGTCTTGCGTGACGCAATGATGGAAAACCAATCTGAAGCTGACTTTAAGACTGTCTGCAAACCAAAAGTTGACGGCAGCAAAATGTTAGATATGGTTTCCAGAGAAATGGCCAACAATTTGGACTATTTCGTTAACTTCTCATCAGTTTCATGTGGACGTGGTAACGCTGGCCAAGCTAACTACGGTCTAGCCAACTCTGCCATGGAACGTATTGTTGAAGCCAGACAGAATGTTGGTTTACCTGGTATTGCAATTCAATGGGGAGCTATTGGTGATGTAGGGCTTATCCTAGAAACCATGGGAGGAAACGACACTGAAGTTGGAGGTACTTTACCTCAAAGAATGTCTTCTTGCTTAAACACAATGGATATTCTATTGCAACAACCTCATTCTGTTGTTGCCAGTATGGTACTTGCTGACAAGCACAAGGGATCTGCAGGAGGTAGCCAAGTTAGTCTTACCAGCGCTGTAGCTAACATTTTAGGTATTAAAGATCCCAACACTGTAGCACCTAGCAACACTTTAGCTGATCTTGGTATGGATTCCCTTATGGGTGCTGAAATTAAACAGACCTTAGAAAGAAACTATGATTTAGTACTTAGCGCACAAGAAATTAGAGCCCTTACTTTCGGGCGATTAGTCGAATTGAGCGACGGGGGAGCTCTTCCAGCAGGAGGAGCTGCAACTGAAAGCTCACCAGCTCAAGATAACAATGTTCAGTTTGATAAGTCTGCCGATATTATGCCCAAAAAATCATTAGTTCAAATGAATAGTAAAGGTTCAGATAGCAAAAAGGCTCCAGTATTTGTTATTCATCCAATTGAGGGAGTAGTAAATGCTCTAGAAAACTTGTCAAAGAACATCGAGATTCCTGTTTATGGTCTGCAATGTACTGCTGAAACTCCACTCACTTCAATAACTGACTTAGCCAAATATTACATTAGCTTGATGAAATCAGTTCAACCAAAAGGACCATACACAATCATTGGTTACTCCTTTGGTGCCAGTGTCGCCATCGAAATGGGAATCTTATTAGAAAAGAGTAAGGAAAGAGTATCTCTCTTATTGTTGGATGGATCTCACTCTTATGTTGCTACTCACACCGGAAAAGCAAAGAATACCAAGATCCAAGGAAATACAGTAGCTGAACAAAGCGAAGTACTACTGTACTTTATCTTGCAATTCAAGGACGTCGATCAGCAAAAGGTATGTAATACTTTTTAACCTTTACCTGTAAGTCTTTTTACTGTCCGTCTTAAACACCTTGAATTAATCTTTCCATTCCACTCACTGAAGGTCACTGAATGAAAACTTTGGTCTCATTTCTAACCCTTTGATGATTTTTTTATTATCAATGGTCTTAGTTCTTATTTTTGTGTTGACATGACTGTTTTTTCAATGTGCCTCCAATAAGTTGTCATTCCATCATTTTCGTGGTCTTCCCACTGATCGTCTTCCTGTTGGGGAACCGTCTTTCGCTCTGTTTATTGTCATTCGGCTTCCAGTGTACTTCCAGCTCTGTCCCATAGTGTCTTACCCTCGATTTTTCGAAGGGTTTTCATCTCTATTGTTTCTAGCATTCTTTTTGTCCTCTCTGTGTCAGGTTTGACGACTGCTTCAGATAACAGAACAATTATATTATCTGACCCTCCAGCTCTAATTTGCATCTTATTGGCTTTGCTGTTATAATCATACATTTTGTCTTTTTTTTTGGCAAATTAACATGTTCAATTTTCTGGCGGTTACATTAAATTGGTTGCAGCATACCTAATCATCTTTACTTTGCAATATTAGTATTGCATCGTCTGTAGCAGATTATTTTAAGTTTCCCGATTAGTAGCAGATTATTTTTTCACAGTTGATATCCTTTTTTAGTTCTTACTTTTTTTTATTTCATCCATGATCAGGTTGAACAATAGAGGACCCAGGGAATCCCCCTATCGTATTCCATTGCCAGCTTCAATTTGGTCAGTTATTTCATCTTCTACTTTCACTATGTTATTCTGGTAGATATTTTCGATCATTTTAATTATTCCTAGGGTACCTCTCTTGAGCAAAATAAATAGATAACGTCCTTTAATTCAACCCTGTCAAATGCCTTCTTAAGGTCCACAAAACATAAATACGCCAGTTTGTTGTATTGTTGTAATGCTGATTTTGATTTTAGCTTTTCGGCGAACTTATGGCCCTAAAATCGTGGGAAGAAAGACTTGCTAGAGCAACTTCCATCGTCGCCGAAGTTACCCAATACAAGAAAGAAGATATTGCTGATGCCGCAACCAGTTTCTACGGCAAATTGGCAGCTGCTGATAAGTATGTTCCAAGCGGAAAATTCAACGGAAGAGTAACTTTAGTTAAAGCTATTGACAACTATGTTCAAATGGGAGAAGATTATGGCCTATCAGAGGTAAGAATTCGTTTTTTTTTTAATGTGAAACAGTATCAACAAAAAATATGACAGAAATAAGTAGCAAAAATGTCAAATTGTGAATGTATAGCCTCTGCAACACTATTAAATCTAAGAGCCTAAAACGAACATCAAAAATCATAATAATATCAAACAGTGATTAGGCCGGTGCTAATGTATGGGTGTGAGACATGGACATTGACAAAAGCAATTGAAAGGAAACTTAGATGTTTTGAGAGAAAAATCCTCAGAAGAGTCTTTGGACCTTATCACGACCCGAGTAGCAACCAAGACCGAATGAGAACAAATGTCCAGATCAAACAGCTGTATAGGGCTAGTGACGGTAGTCCAAGAGATTAAATCCCAACGACTAAGATGGGCTGGCCATGTCCATAGACAACCACCTTGCCAAGTTAATTCAGGCCCTTAGGACGTCCAAGAGTGCCATTGAGAGAGAATTATGGTCAGATTTAAAAACAATGGTGCTACCCACTGATCCAACTGTCATGGACGACCGTTCGAGATGGAAGTGAGTTGTGCAGTGAGCCAAGACTCAGCCTGAGTTGTGCTCCGAGAAGAAGAAGAAGTAAAAATATCAACTATTGAACTGAACTGTTGCATGAGTTATCAAGAACTCTAAAAGAGCCAGGGGAGAAGAATCTAGTTACACTGTGAATTTTTTGCCTTAATAAGATAGAAAGTGGATAATCTGCAAAAAAATTTGTTGTTTTTTGAAACAACCACAGAAAATTCTTGTAAGAAAAGGAAATTTTTGTAAGAAATAAGAAGATATAAAAATTACGTAGTAAAACTATCTACAAGATATACATTAAAAAATCACTTTGGAAAAACACTTTCAGGAAATATTTAATAAACTGGGTCGATGTAATCAAATACATATTAATAATGATCATATATGTATCCTTTCGGCAAAACACCAGCAAGAAATATTTAATTACTGTGTCGATATAATCACAAAGATGTGATTCATAAAGTAGAAAACCCAGATCTTTTTCGAGTGGAAATGTACCTGAAAATACTAAAAGTAGTCGAGGAAGTCATCTGGATATTTCTTAACCCTACGTTAGGCGCGCGGTTATTGCTGACGAGCTTAGTCGCGCGGTCTACGATTGTAGACCAATAGTTTTTTGTCGTATAATACCGGATTTTGACAAAATTAACAAATGAATGGTTAATAACATGTTTATTTATGTCCGTACTTTGATATTAGATATGCTTTGTTCCTTGGCTTTTCTCATTTTGACAGTGGTAAAATTAAAAACGAGGTCATGATTTTTTGGGTCTTTATTTGCAAGTAAATGAAAATGGTCACAAAAATAAGCTCAATTTAGTAAAAAACACAAATATTTTTTATCTTTGAACTTCTAATAGAATGACCAATAGGGATGAATAATAAAGAATAGAACTAAAAATTAAAAAAGAACAAAACTATTAAATGGTAAAAGTGGCACAATTTTAGTCCGTCAAACATTCAGTGCAAATATGATCCTTGCATGCAAATTTGTCACATCTTTGGCATGCCGTTCTTGTTGACATATTGCAAATTCGTGTACAAATACAACATCGTCCTACGTAATTTGTTGGTTTATTAGGGGGAGGGGGTACGACTTCTTGAACTCCGAGCAGTACGCGAGCTCGTCGTCTAAGTTCTCTTAGCAGGGAAGGTATAGTTGATCTATATACAAATTGCAGTTTGATTAGTTCCCATGCTAAGTTTTCAATAAAGTCGCTTCTTGAAACTTTTTCATTTATGTTATTAGCTTTATATACACAGCAGGCTACATATAAGCTTTATATATACAACTAAAAACTGGAACGCGCTTAGTCGCGCGGTCTACGGTTGTAGACCAGTGCTCTTTGAATAATGGTAAAAAAATAATGCAAACAGCACGGCGGCGTTTAGCAAACTGAAGTTGGAAGTATTAGTGACAGCTACTATAAGCGGGATAGGGGCGTGTGTGCAGTTTTCTGCAATTAGCGACCACTTAAAGGGAGAGTGGTCTACGATTGTAGACCGCGCGACTAACGGAGGGTTAATAAAAGAAACCTTAGAAATTTACTTTCAAATTGTTAAATTTTGAGGAATTCTGTATGATGGCACAAGATAACAAAATAAAATCGACTTAATTACATATGACGGTTTCTATGAGAAATATGAAAAAGGGGCACGCACATAAAACTTAAAAGTTTTTTTGATGTGCTTGGAAGGCTCCGAAGGCACAGAGTGTATCACAAAGAGATTCAAATTCCTAGGGCAATAGCTTTAACTCGAGAAGGTTACTCAAGTCGTCGTACAACACAAATGTTAAATGCTGCGATACATAGACCTGAACCAGACATGAAATGTATGGAGTTATTAGAAGACAATCTTATTCTTGTCGTGCAAAGGCAACTACAGCTAGAGAGAATTGACCGTTACAACAATGGGCCGTCAGAGATCGTCGAAGTACTGCTCGAACGCTACAAATAAGTGAGTTGGTAGAAGCTACGGATACAAGAGTAAATACTCAAACTATACGTAACAAAATAATAAGGCCAACTAGCGTACCTCTTTTGATTTCTGCACATCGCAGAGCCAGGCGCTTGTTTGCAGAATACTAAATTAGACCATGGCACGCGCATGATGAAATAACGTGATGTTTACTGACAAGTCCAGATTTCTTTTAAATTGTGTGGATGGACGTGTTAGATTCTGGACAAGAATAGTCGAGCGCTTTTTGAATTCCACGATTTAAGAAACCCAGCTTTTGGCAGAGGTTCAATTATGGTTTGAGGTAGGATAAGTTTAAATTGCCGCTCTGAACTAATAGTTACTCGGTGAGGGACGATGGCGGCAGAGCGGTACATTAACGAAGTTCTTGAACCACATGTTCCATTTACTGAAAATATGGGTCCAGAATTTATCCTTCAGCAAGATAATCAATTCGAAGACCGCACGTGGTCAGGATAGTGCAAAAGTATTTGACTACCCACAATATTCACGTTACGGAGGGGCCTGCTAGGAGTCCAAATTTAAATCCCATTGAACATATTTGGGACACACTCGGGAAGCGCTTGAAGGATCGTCAACTACTAAGAAGCCTACATGACGAGGAAGTTCTCGTGGAAGAATGAGAACAACCAAATCAAGGAACTATTCGGAATGTGGTTGAAAGCATGCCTGAACGTTGTGCAGAAGTTCGGCGAGTCTATATACGCTATTAGTTTCACTAGTATCACTTTTTATGTTTTTCTGCAAGAAAATTTACAGTTCAGTAACAAAAACTTTGCTATATTTATAGCGAAAAGTCTTAGGCCGTCCGCACATTGGTCGATTGAAGACACATCTCAAAGTTCGCGCGTCTTGCTCGTCTTGTACGAACCCTGCGGTACAAGCGATTGCTCTCCGCACACTAGTCAATTCAGTTTGCTCACATCTTCCAACCAGGAAGAACGCATTTTATATATATCAACCAAAACGACTATTTAGATCTGTGAAAATTACGGTATTGTATTTTTCTACTTCCCCAACGAATAAACACCTAGAAACACAAGCTCAGTGTTTTCAGAATTTATATTACAAACAATATATTTCCACAAAGTCATTAGTTCTACAATCAACGAACATAACATTCACCGATCTTTTAAAAAACTAAAATTTGATTTAGCTCAAAAATCAACAAAAAATTAAGGAAACAAATAAAATAAACTCAGCTCCATGACTGGAAACGTGCGTCTCACTCGAACTTTCTCGTGCGCTACCGATCGCAAGGGCCGAGAGTCATACAAGACGAAGAGATTTGCAATCCTAAACGCCCCATCTGCGGAGCTCAATGCCACAACGAAGGAACTTGAGTGGCACGGAGAGATCTGCGCGACCGGAATAGAGTCGATACTTCGAGCGTCGACTCATGTGCGGACGGCCTTAGCTGTAATTAAATAAAAATAAGATAACCATAAAAAGAAGTAGTACAAAACTACGAACATCTTTATAAGTGGCTACTTTTTCGTTTTGATCAGTGTATAATATTTAATAAATATAATTCATTTATTACAATTTATTCTGCAGAACATGTTAAATATCATGTTGTTTTAAACATCAATTTGTTGTTTCAGGTATGCACACAAAAGGTAGCTATCGAATCATTGAAAGGCAATCACCGAAGCATATTAGTAGGTAGCAGTGCAGAAAAAATAGCTAGTATTTTAAATACCATCGTCCAAGCGTGAAAATACTACTAACTCTTTTAATTATTTTCATTTACATATTTTTTGTGAATGTTTATTTTTTTGGGTCCAATTTTTGATAAGATTCTCATTTTTATTTATAGTTGTAAATAGTAGGTTAGTTTGTTTGAATATTTTGTAGTTAATTTATTGTTTAAACGTTGAAAAGTTACGTTGGAGAGTGAGTTTATTTTTGTATGTCTGTTTATAACCAAAGAATTTGATTCAGGACATTGATGGAACTCTGGTGATGGCGCAGGGTTTGTTGCTTGACCTCTTGCTTCATCGTCACAGTTAGTTTTCTGTTACATGTGATAAGAAATTATGAAATTTACTTAGATCATTAAAATATTTTGTTTTAATTTTGTACTTTCCTTTTCCTTGACCTCTTCAGCTTTAAAGGAAATGAAGAACCAACGATCGCCTGGTGATGATGGGACTCGTTATGGTCTAAGAGCTAGCAACGTTTTCAAGAAAGTATTTTAAGACAGCTGATTCTTTCATATATTGTTCCCTATGCTTCCTCGAACACCGTACCGGCCATCTGACTGCTGATACAGGTTGCGTTTATTACTGCGCAGCACACCTGTACAGGTAAATGCAAAATAAGGGTGATTGATTAGTGTGATAAAGCTTAGTAGATCCGCTATAGTAATAGATAGCAATAAAAGTTAATAACAAAAATTGCAGCCAACTTTGAGCTTCACATTTCAAAATTAGTTAGAATGTTACAGGGTGTTCTATAACATAGTCGCAGACCAAACTTTTGTTTTTTTTTTATAGAACACCCCATATTTTATTTTATATTCGAAATGTTCTTAACTTTCCCATCAAAAAATATAAAGGTTTGTTATGGTATACAGGGTATTTACAAAGTTATAACCAATGTTATACAAAAATCGTAATAAGTTCAGCTCCCTGTATAAATAAAAATAAGCACAACAGCAATGCTTTATTAGTGACCATATTTTTTTGTTGATTGTCAAAATTTATAAAAATGGTTGATATTGCTAATTTTCTTTATATCGAATACAGGATGAGTCAAAACGCAAGTACATTATTTTCTCAGTAATTTTAAATAGAACACCTTAATTAATAACTTGCTCTGAAAAATTAAAATATCTCGAAAACTAAAAAATTGGGCATAGGGAATATTATACAAAAATTAAAGTACGGTAATACAGGGTGTTCCATTTAAAATTTCTGAGAAAAGAATGTACTTGCGTTTTGACTCACCCTGTATTTGATATAAGGAAAATTAGCAATATCAACAATTCTTAAAAATGTTCACAATCAACAAAAAAATAAAGCACCAATAAACCAAGGCTGTTGTGCTTATTTTTATTTATACAGGGAGCTGAACATGTTACGATTTTCATAAAAAAAATTGGTTAAAACTTTGTAAAAGCCCTATATAACATAACAAACCTTTATATTTTTGTGATGGGAAAGTTAAGAGAATTTCGAATATAAAATAAAATATAGGGTATTCCATTTAAAAAAAAAAAACAAGTTTGGTCTGCCACTATGTTATCGAACACCCTGTAACATTCTATCTAATTTCGTAATGTAAAGCTGAAGGTCGGCTACAATTTTTGTTATTAACTTTTATTGCTATGTATTACTATAGCGGATCTACTGAGCTTTATCACACTCATCAATCACCCTGCATATTGAATTTAAATTATTTTAGGACGAAACATTTTTTTGTCATTACTTTTTAAACCACAAAAATATCTGGCAATTATAGTTCATATTTCTAATAATGTTTAAAAAGTAATGACAAAATAATTTTTCGTCTTACAATAATTTTAAATTCGATATATTTACCTGTACAAGTGTGCTGCGCAGTAATGAACGCAACCTGTATCAGTAACCAGATGGCCGGTACGATGTTCGAGGAAGCATAGGGAATAATATATTAAAGAACCAGTTGTCTTAAAATAATTTTTTTCCGACGTTGCTAGCTCTTGGTCCATTATTCGGGCAATAAAAACGGGAGGAGAAATTCTATTAAAATCAGTTCTATGTAATGAAATGCTTACATGTGGGTACTATTCCAAAAGACTGGAACAATGCAGTGATAGTCTTGTTACACAAAAAAGGTGATCTTGACACATGTACAAACGCTTTATGAAAATCTTCACGAAAATACTAACACCTAAACTTGATTTCTATCAGCCCAAATAACAGGCAGGCTTCAGGGCAGGATATGCCACCATGACCATTTGCATACCAGTGGCGGCTGGTGACTCAAAAATTTGGTAGTTCTGCAGTATTTTTTGGTTTTTTTTAATTCAATATCTTTTAATCGTTGTATTTTACAACGAGGCTTTTAGTTTGATATTTTACACCATATATTTATTCATTATATATCTATTAAAAAATAATAAAGAACTTACCGATTTTCTTCTTTTCAAATTGAAGATAAATCCAATTATATCAAAAATAGCAATGGTACATTATGGCACACTAGTAATTGTTTTATAGTTTATGTTTTTAGTAGAATTTTATCGATAAATACGCGAAACTAAGGAATGCAAACGAAAAAACACTACAAACAAAATCGCCACAACAATAATTGCATTATAGGGTCTTACGAACTAACTACACACAGAGCCAAATATATTATTTTTTTTTATAAATAAGCTCGATTCGTCGATTTTTTTTAAAGCAAACTTGTCTATAACTTTTTCATTAAAGTTTGGTATTTCTTTTATAAGTCTTTTTTCTACTGACAACATGGTTAATGCTACAAGTCGGTCTTCAGTCATGGAATTTCTCAAGAATGTTTTAATCCGTTTTAAACTCGAAAAGCACCTTTCAGCTTCTGCCGTACTCATGGGCACTGTAATTAGAATTTGAAGCAGTTTTACAGTTTCTTGAAAAGGCTCTGTTAAATTATTTTCAATTAAAAATTTTAAAAAAGGTATTGCCCCATTAATGTCTCTACAGTCTCTTCTAAAATAAATAACAGATAATTCAGTCTTCAAGCGCTCCCTATCTAAATTTGGATATGACGCGCAAGTCAGGCTTAAATTATCATCTGGGAAATTAGCACAATAATTATCAAATTGCTCAGGATAAAGCAATGAAGTTGCAAGTAGGTGATTTTTAAAAGCAAATCTATCATTTGCACAATTTATGATTATATCACAAACTTCGATAGATGCTCTCCGATGATCTACTGGACTGTTATCCTTCCGTAACCTTTTAGTTGGTAATGGTTCAACGCATAAACTAGAACCTTGGTCAATGGTATCATCTATTGAATTTCTAACTGAATTCATGTATCTTTCGAAATCTGTCACCTTTTTATTGATTTCCAAAGGATCCGTTTTAGTCTTTTGAAGGGCATTATACAAAACGTCTACTTGTGGCATTATGCGATGGAAAAATGTTAACCAAAAAACAAAATTTTGATCCACTAGTATTCTTCGAATGGAAGACGCTGAACTACAGACAGCTGCCTTATCAAACGATTCTTCTATTTCTTCCATACATTCGATAAAAGAAGATCGATGTTCAAAAGCAACATTAACAGTTCGAATATTGAAGTTCCAGCGAGTTGGAGCGCCATGAGGAATTTTCTTTTGGACGATTTTATCTAAAACTGCCACTCGTTGTGGCGAATTTTTAAAAAAGGTAGGGATTTCATTTAAATTTCCAAAAAAAAGTCTAACTTGAGAGTTTTCGGAACAAGCCTTAGACATTATTAAATTTAATTGATGCGCGTAACAGTGTACAAAATGAGCAAATGGATATTTTTCTTTGATTCTGGCTTGAACTCCTGCGTGGTGTCCACACATGACCGCTGCCCCATCATAACTCTGAGCAATTAGTTTATTATTTGAGTTTTCCAGGATAGGATCCAAAACACTGAAAATGTTTTTGCTTAAGTATCTGCATTTAATTTTGAAGGTACCAAATATGTCCAAAATCGTTCTACCGGTGCTCCATTTCGACAATATCTAAATACTACAACCATTTGTGATTTTGCTGAAATGTCTGTAGTCTCGTCGGCCATGACAGCTAGATATGGAGATTCCCGAATTTCCTCCAAAATTTTATCCTGGCATAATTCCAACATGCAGTCCAAAATATCATTTTGAATTTCTTTAGAAATGCCCTTAAAAACCGTCGATTCTTCCAAGTTTGTGCTAAAGTTCTATCCAATTCAGCAGTAAAATTTATGAGGCCGCGAAAAATTCCAGGATTGTCGGATGTTTGTGTCTCGTCGTGTCCCCGAAGCGCCAATTCGAAAACACTACAAAATTTTATGCAGTCTATAATTTTTGAGAGAACATACCTATTTTTTGTTACAGCTTCATTGAATTTTTGAATATTTATCCAGTATGCAGAATCTAACTGTTCTTTAATATTCACGGAGCCTAATAAAGCATATTCCATTTGATTGTGCAAATGATGCTTAGAAGTTTCGTGCTTTTTTATTTTATCACTTAAATGTACTAAGTCTGTTACACCAACTTGCGTCCATGACTTATCACCTCCAAAGAGTACACAAGGAAAACAGAAAAGAGCGTTTTTTCTGTTGCAGCCACATATCCAACTATTTCTCGTATAAATATCGCAATTAAATTGTCGTTTGTAATTTTTCCCTCGGCTTGATCCTTCTTTTTCGATTTTAATATCCGGCAAAGGACGTCCTTTGCATTTTAATTCTAGTTTTTCGTCATAAGAATATTTAAAGAATCTCTTAACATTAATCAAACTATAAATAACATCCATCCTGAACAGCACTTTTATTCTCATATACTTAATATAAATACCGAATTACGTGCAGGACAACTTATTTTAACAGTCGTCGCGTCGCGATCACCGATTATTTAAAATTACAATAAACGTAGGTTTCTACACACTAGTTCGAACTGCGACAAATGCAGCTCAAATATTGCTTTCAGTCGTCGCCTGAAAAGTGTAGGCGAGGGTTGAGCGGGTGTTATCGGGGATATCTTTAACAGTTCACAGCTCGGAGTAGCACCGGTCCGGTCAAATAAGTGGGACTTGCTATCGCCATGAGATGCGACGGACGACAGATTAAAATAAAGGCGGCCATGCACGAAAACCATCTAAATGAATTTAGATTTTATAAGTAGTGATATTTTTTATTTAATTTTCAAAGTAATTTTGTTTGGATTATTTTGGTGGTTCTGCAGCTCCGCAGCACTTATATACCAACCGCCACTGTTGCATACCATAAAGATATTCATTGAAAAGGCATTCAGTACAACATACCACTGGTTCTTGCATTTGTGGATTACGAGAAGGATTTTGATTCTGTAGAGTTTGAAACGGTACTGGACGCCCTAAAGCAAAGCCGAATAGACTACAGGTAGGTACACGTCACTAATCAAAAACATCTAACGCTACATCAAGTAGGTATACGACTACAAACACGAAAGCATAAAAATTCAGCTTAGGTCAAGGAGTAAGACGAGGAGACAATATTTCACCTAAATTGTTCACGGCAGCTCTAGAGTCAATATTTAAAAACACTTACTGGCAAGATATGGGCATCAATCTAGAAGGAGAGAGATTAAAATTTAATCTCATATAATTTAATTATCTGAGATTTGCGGATGATGTATTAATCGCAGATAATTTACAGGATATAGTTTCTATGATACATCAGCTTAAAACTCTGTCTGAGAGAGTAGGATTAAAAATGAACTTGGAGAAAATTAAACTTATGACAAATCTCGTAAAGAGTGGAAATATAACTATTGACAATATACCATACAACAAACAGACACTTACAAATATCTGGGACATAAGATCAAAATAAGCAGAGAGAAACAAACCCATGAAATACAGAGGCGAATAGGCCTTACATGGGCAGCATTTGGCAAACTTACGTAGCAGAGACTTATAACATTGACACAGTCAACACTGTGTCAGTTTCACAACGAGTCATGAAACGTGCAATGCTGAACGTGAGCCTTCGAGACCACATAACAAATCAGGCAAAGATCAAGAGTTCAAGACGTCATCGAAAGAGCCACGACGCTTAAGAAGAACTGTAGTGGACACGACGAATCACGGAATGGAGGCCCAGAAACTATAAAAGAAGCCGAGGACGACCGACGACATAAAAAGAGTAGCGGGAAACTGGCTATAAGCGGCCCAATGTAGAGAACACTGGAAAGAACTGAGGGAGACCTATGTCCAGCTGTGGATACGATTGGCTAATTGATGATGATAACCTCTTCACAGATACGTAACAACTACAAGTATTCTATTCTCCGTCCAGATAAGACAGTGATAAACATGTATCTAAAAGAGGTTCATCAAAAATATATCAGCAAGACCGAAGAAATTTTCCCAAAGAGCAAAAATGGGCAAATTATTGTTTATTTTCTGAAAGTGAGATTATTTGTTTTGTTTGTTATAATTTTTGAATTCTGGACTGAGACAGGGAGATTCGTTATCCCCATTGTTGTTAAACCTGGCCTTGAAATAGGTACGTCATGTGAAAATTTTATCCAAAAATCAAACAAAGTTCTCGGCTTTGCCGATGAGGTAGATGCAGGGGCCAAATCAACATTAGAAGTTAAGGATATTTTCTGGAGCTTTGAAGAAGCTGCATTAAACATGTGTCTAAAAATAAATGAGGACAAAATAAAATGTCGTTGCAAAACAAGAACGAAGGCGACTGACACAAAATATGTATGACTATAAACGGTCATAACTTCGAAGTGGTTAAAGAGTTTAAAGTTTTGGAAGTAACAATCACCAATGACAACAAAATAAAACGAGTAGTTGAAATACGAATAATGACGGGAAACAAATATGTACCTATTTGCAATGCAACATCTAATGAAGTCAAAACTTCTCTCACGGGGTGCAAAAATCCTGATAGATAAGACCATAATACGACCAGCAGTCGCGTATGGAAGCGAAACATGAACGCTAACAAAAAGAGAAGTAAATAAATTGCTGGTGTGGGAACGTAAAATCCTTCGAGTAATATATATATATATATATATATATATATATATATATATATATATATATATATATATATATATATATATGGCCCTTGCAGAGACAGCATGCCAAGCGAATAGAGGCACAGCCACTAGTCTCTCATGCACTATCAGTCCTTCCTGGCTAACTCGTGTTTCTTCCTACCTTGAATGTTAATTCGATTTCCGGGACAGACGAGTCACTGTTTTCTACACTTTTTTACTATAAAATCTATAAATAAAACAAGATACCACCTATAAGAATTATATATCCTATATTTCTCAATAAAAAATCATAGTAGTGATTGATAAATACAATGTCTCCAAAAACGGAAGCTTCTTAAATATGGCAAGGGGTGCCAAGAACGTGAAAGTGTTGAACGTAAGAAGCATGTACGAACCAGTAAAACAGATAACACCAAATCAAAGAAATGAATCGACTGGGTATAAGTATCCTTGGAATAAGTCAAATGAGAAGACCAGACTCTCGGAAGATAACTGATAATACTCTATACTACACAGAAGAAAACAATCCAAAATACAGAATTGGGGTAGAACGTTAGGGCATGGAAAAAGCTGTAAAAACGTAGTCCTATTTTCAGGTAGGATATTATTGATAACTTCAAACAACAATAAATGTGAATGTATTTCAAGTATATGCAAGTGAAGTTTCTAAGTCCAAGAACAACGTTTTTAAAAAGAACTTTATTGACAAGGGACTACTTACTACAGTTAAATGCAAAATAAGAGTGACGCTATACAATGCAAAAAGTTTATTTATAAGCTCGGTGACGCCGAGGTGTGGTCGAGGTGAAGCTTGCTTACGCTGTCCTTTTATTATTGGTGATTTAGCAGTTCTGGTTTCTTAACTCCTCCGGGGCTAGATGAGAACTATGGGGTGGCATAGTTCGAAGAAATGGAAAATTTTCTGGTACCTTCTTTTCTTGTTCTGTGGATTCTTTTGGTGATTCTGGATTCGTATTTTTCCTGTATATTTGCCAAATGGTGTAGACAAGGAAAATGATTGCTATGACATATAAAATTATGGTATAAAAACTGACATGTTGAAAATGAATGGGAACTGTGTCTAGATTGTCTATTTTGTTTTCTTGATCTGCTAAAGCACTTTGAACATTATTTAATTCGTCTAATTTTATCGAGTCTATTTTTATTGTTTTAAAGTTTAGATCACTGACCGGGGTTTTTAGTAACACTTCTAAATTTGGCAGTTCCATTTTAACAAAGTTTGGGAGTTTTTAGTTCAAATGATTTTAAAACGTAATTGTCTATATAAATTTCGCACGCACTATTGAGTTCGATTAAGTAACTACCGTTTAATGGAATATTGTCCGAATTTTTGTCGCATTTTTGAATACTAATCACTTTGTTTAGAGTTATTACGATCCACTTATTGTTTTCAAGTTTTTGAATTTTTATATTGTTAATTTCTGTTGGCACTGATTGACATTGATTTACAAATTTTGAGTACTGTATTAGTTGAGCTTCGCAAGGGGCTGTTGGTGTTACTTCAATGGACTGGACATCGTGGCATAAATATTCTTCTTCCAACAATTTTTGACATTGAACGTTGGCAAGTGCATATTGGTATCGATTGGAAAGTAAAAACTTGGATTTTGGAATAATTGTTCTAAAATGAGTTTGGTATCGGGTCGGAAAGGAATAAAGATGATAATAATCATAGTCATTGATCTCAACAATGGGTAATTCAAGTACAAAAATTATTTTATTTGCTTTACTATAACTTTTTATCTTTATTATTTTTTCGAACAACAAAATATTTTGCAAAGATAATTCAAAAGGGAATTTGTTATTTTTAAGGAATTTACTAACGTTTAAAATTTCGAGAAATAGTTCATCTGGGTCGGCTATCGAATTATGAAATGTATTTAGTTTTGAAAAGCTGATAGCAACTTCGATTTTTTCTAGAAGATCATAAATAATTTGGAAACTAGTGTAAAATTGCGATACAAGTCTTTCTAGTGCAAAATAATGAAATGTCTCAACTTTTTCTATCTTTATATCTTTAATTAAGTTTTGAACTTCTGTTATTCGTGAACTTAAAATTAACTGGTTATGGGCTAAGATTTTTGTATTATTTTCAAAATTCTTTATTGAAGATCTTAATAAGGTGATTTGGTTTTTAACTATAGTTTTAATATTATTTTGATTATTTTTTAAAGTTGATATAGCGTCGTCGTAGCGTTTTGCATCGTTTTGGTCTAGGTTTCCTGTTATAAATTTTATTGCGGAACCTACACCATCAAATAGAGATCTTTTAGATCTGGTATTCCAAAAGGGATTTAATTGTCTTAATTCCAGATAAATTTTGTTTTCTAAAATTTGGATTAAATGATAGGAGTCTTGAAATTCTTTATTAAAGCTTAGAATTTGGGAAGTATTTGAAAGGGTATTTATCATGGAATCATATTGATTTTGTAGAGTAAGGAAATTTGTAGTAATGTTTGTAATGTCATAGATATGTATAAAAGTCCAAACATCTGTCTGAATTCGGGCTGTGCCTAAATGAAGGGGGAAAAGTCCGGGATTGTCGTTTAAGTTATGGAATTTGGATGTGTCTCGTCTTGCGTCGACGTTTGTTGTCCAGAGGGTGAACCTGCAACGGGAGGTTTCTTTAGTTCTTTAATATGTATAATTTCTGTCTGGTTAATGTCTTTTTTATATTTAAGTCTTTGTCGTACAAGTTCTACTCGGTTTCTGTCAAGAATTTTGGTTATTTTGTAGGGACCTAAGTATGGTTGATGTTTTTTGTTACGTTTTTGGGTATTAACTTTATAAACTACTTGTCCAATTTTAAATTCTGAATTTATTTCTCCTTGATCGTTTCGTTTATCAATTACTTTAGTTTTATTTTGTGTTAGATTTTCATGTACATTTTGGTAAACGTGTTTTAATTTGTCTTTATGATTATTTATATATTCTGAATAGAAATTTTGGGAAAGAAATAGTTCGTTGGGGTTTCTAGAATCTGTATGTCCGAAAGCTAGTTCAAATGGGGTAAATTTTGTGGAACTATGAATAGAATTATTGTAAGCTATAAGAGCATAGTCCATTAGGTCATCTTCGTTAGGATACGTTTGTTTTAGAAGTCTTAAATGTTCGATTAGTGTAGAGTGTATTCGTTCAGCTATTGAATTTGATTCATGGTGACCAGGAGTAGTAAAATGAACTTTGATTTTGTGAATTGCTAATAAATCTTTTATTACTTCATTATTAAATTCTCTACCTTTGTCTGCTACTATTAATTGGGGAATGCCGAAAGAAGTGAAGTATTTTATTAACGATTTCGTAATGTGAATTGCGTTTTTACCTGGAATAGAATAAGCTTAAGCAAATTTAGTAAATGCGTCTGTGAGGGTCAAATATTTGTTACCGTCATATGTAAAAATATCTATATGAATAATTTGAAAAGGTTTGCTGGCGGTTTCCGTAAGCATTAGTGGGACATAGGGGGTGTGTCTACCATATTTATTTTTTTGGCAAATAGAACATCCGTTAATGTAATTAGTAATAGTAGTCTTCATATTTTTCCAGTAATAATTTTGACGTAATTTTTCAAATGTTTCGTTAATTCCTCTATGGTTAGTTTTTCCTTCGTGGTAATTTTTTAATAAAATGATTTGTTCCTCTTCGTTTGCTACTGTATTAATTAATCTAGTGCATTTAATTAGTTTCGGACCATTTTCAGAAAAATGTTTTAGCTAATATTTATTAAAATCATTATACAGGTTGTTTTTACTGAAGTACAAATAAAATGTAGTGTTAAGGTCTGTGTATGCCATAAGAAATTCAAAAATATCTTTTTCATTATCAGTTTCAGGGATTTTTACTTTAATTATTTTATGGTTTTGATAAGTTTCATGAGTTATGTCGGTTTTTGGGTAAACGTTAGGGTATACTAAGATTTGGTGAACTTTGTTATTTATTATTTCGTCTAAAATGGGTATTCCTTGATTCGTTGTTTCGTTTGCGGTTGTATGTTGTGTAGATTCGTCTGAGTTTTCGTCTTGTGTATTTATTTTGTCTGGAGGTATTCTTATATCAGAAATAATGTTAATTTTTCTTGAGTCGTTATTGTTACTTGTTGAAGGTTGTTGGTCTAATGGATTTTCTGCAAAATTTTGGAGGTACTTTAAAATATCTTCGTCTACGTCTCCAGGATTATTTATTATTGATTCATCTTCTAATGCGTTAATTGTAATGCGAGATAGACAGTCTGCGTTTGTGTTATGTTTTCCTTTTTTATAAATAATTTTATAACCGTATTCTTCTAGTTTTAGACGCCAACGTATTAATTTTGAGTTTGGCTCCTTTAGACTAAAAAGCCAAGATAATGGTTTGTGATCCGTGTATATGAAAAATTTTCTTCCGTAAAGGTATGGTCTAAAATGTTTACAGGCCCATACAATTGCTAATAGCTCCTTTTCTATAGTTGAATAATTTGTCTCTGATTTATTTAGTGTTCTTGAGGCGTATGCGATGGGTCGATCATTTGGTACATTTCCTTGTGATAATACGGCTCCAATTGCATAATTGCTAGCATCTGTCGTTAATATAAATGGTTCGCTAAAATTTGGGTATTGTAAAATAGGATCATTTGTTAAGATTTGTTTACAAGTTTCGAAACAGTCAATAAAATCTTTATCGTGGTTTACTTTCGAACCTTTTTTCAAACATTTGGTCATCGGTTTAGTAATTTTTGCAAAATCTTTTATAAATCGTCTATAGTAACCTAGTAATCCTAAAAAGCTTTTTATTTCAGTTTGGGTTTTTGGAATGGGAAATCTTTTTATAGCTGCGATTTTATCGGGGTTTGGTTTTACGCCTTGAGGGGTAATTACATGTCCTAAATACATAACTGTTTTTTGTAAAAATTCTGACTTGTCTAATTGTACCTTTAAATTACTTTTTCTAAGTCTTTCGAAAACTATTTTTAATTTTTCAA
Organism: Diabrotica virgifera virgifera; assembly: GCF_917563875.1. Classification (NCBI taxonomy): domain Eukaryota; kingdom Metazoa; phylum Arthropoda; class Insecta; order Coleoptera; family Chrysomelidae; genus Diabrotica; species Diabrotica virgifera. The sequence goes on along the minus strand of NC_065449.1, from coordinate 199,060,607 downwards.
GGTGCTCTTGTAAAGATGTGCTATAAATTAAAATATCGTCTAAATATACTATACATGTTTCGTCTGTTAGTCCTCTTAAAACATTGTCTATTACTCTCTGAAAAGTTGAGGGTGCATTTTTCAAACCAAAAGGCATTCTTTTAAATTGAAAGTGACCTTGTGGGGTACTAAAGGCTGTTTTTTCAACATCTTGTGGGTCTACTTCTATTTGGTGGAAGCCACTTGCAAGATCTAGTGTCGAAAAATAATTTGCTCTTCCTAATTTATCTAAAATTTCTGTTATTTTTGGTAATGGGTATTTATCATCTACGGTTCTCTCGTTTAATTTTCTGTAATCTATTACTAGACGCCATTTTCTTTTTCCTGTAGCATCTTGTTTTTTCGGGACCACCCAAATGGGACTCGAAAACGCTGAATTGCTATCTTCTATTATACCTTCTGCTAACATCTTATTTATTTGGGATTTAACTTCTTCTCGGTGAACTTCCGGGAAACGATATGATTTTGTATATATTGCAGAGTCATCAGTAACTTTAATTTTATGTTTAATACTATTAGTAAAACTTAAGGGTATGCCTTCACAATAAAATATGTCTCTATATTGGAAACAAAGATTTTTTAGTAATTCTTTTTCTTCTTTGTTGCAATGATTTATCCTTATATTTTTTAAATTCCTTTTTAACATATTATCATCATTAATAGACGTTTCTTCGTCAGTTTCCATCTTTCTTATAAAATTAGTATTTACTATATCTAATGGTTCTATATCTAAGGGTTCAATATTACTTAACGTTGTCTTATATTCGCTCATATTCGTAATAGTGGTTATAGCAAAATTATTTTTTACGTTAACTACTGCTTTGGGCATTTCGATTCCTTTACCGAAATTTTTATATTCTAGTATACCTAATCCTTCCTTTAATTTTACCGGCATTTTTACTATTTGCTTAGTTCTAGGGGGAATAATTATTGTATGATTAAAAGTTGCTTTGGGATATAATATATTCTTTTTACTGGGTTCAAAAATTATGGGTATAGTTACATAAGGCGTTTTCATTTGTCTCGTGTTGACATTAATTGAAGCTTTTAATTTTTGTAATAAATCTATACCAATTAATCCATCAAAATTTTCGCTAAATTTAAAAACATAAAACTTATTATATTGGTTTACTTTAAAAATGTTAAAAGCTGGAATATTAATTATTTCATTGTGCATGGAAATTCCGTGAGCTGTCTGTATATTAAAATTTTCATAAGAAATAAAAATTTTATAATATTTATGCGCTAACTGTGGAGAGATTAAACTTTTGGAAGACCCTGTATCTAATAAAAATCTGGCATTGAGTTCTGGTATAATAATATGTGGTAAATCTGCTATCGTTGTATTTAAGTATATTACGTCGGATTGTAATTTTCTTGGGTCATGCAAAAATTTACGTTTTCAACATTTTGAGTTGGATTGTGATATGATCTTTCATTTGTGTTGTCTTGAGTTTGATAAGGACTGGATTGAGTTTCATAATTGTTCTCGTAATGCGGTACTGGATAGGGTAATGAACTTTGAGTCGGGTATTCGTAATCAGTGGGAATATTATTATTTTCAAAGGGATTTTCGAATTGTATTTTGTCGTTATTAATTTGTTGATTAAATAATTGCGTGGAGGTAAAATGTGGTCTAGATCTTAAAGAAGTATTTCGTGAATTTGTATCCATCGGTTCTGGCTGGTATTGATTTTGATTTTGAGGTTGATTATTAACATTTCTTTGTTGAAAATTAGAATTATTATTATTGAAGTATCTTGGTCGAAAATTAGAATTATTATTATCGAAATTTCTTGGATTGAAGTTAGAATTATAATTATTGAAATTTCGGAAATGATTTTGGTGTGGTTGAAAGGTATTGTTAGGATTAAAATTATTATTTTGGTATTGCGGTCTGATATTTTGATACTGGTAAGGTGGAAATCTCATATTAGGGCGATTTTGTGGAAAATTATTTCTAGGTATAAAAGTTTGATTAGTATTATTGTTTCTCATAGGAGTATGTCTCGATGAAGGTCTAAAAGAATTTTGTGAGTTTAAATTATTTCCGCGTTGTAACGAATATAGAAAATTCTCTTCTTCGATAACGAAGCACATAGCTTTCTCTAAACTGTCTGGGTTTCTCAATCTAATATTTGTTTGTAACGATAAGGGTAAGCCTCTAATGTAAGTTTTTAAACATAAGTCATCGTAACTTTGTATTCTAATTAATTTTTCTGGTGCTTTAATATTAAGGGTATTTAATTTTTGTGCTACTAAACTACGTGTTTCTTGGCAACGCATGCCAAAATTATAAGGGGTTTCATTTTTGAAAGGCCTCAACGTTATCAGGTCTTGGATAAGGCAATCGAGATCTCTCTGATCTCCAAAACTAAGATTAAGGGCATCCTTTACAAGTTGCCATGTATTTAATTCTGTCCTAGAGCCTATTAACATTTGAGCTCTTCCATTTAATTTACCTAATATAGCTCGAAGTAAAAATGTATTTAAAGTGCCATCTGTTTGGCTAGCAAAATTAGTTACTAAATTTTCACAATTTTCTATAAATATGGTTAAAGTATGTGGATTACCATCGTATGCTGGGATAGAATCTAAGTATAATTTTAACAATTGGTAGTTTGTTTGAGCCATTTCGTTATCTTTATTACTATTTGGTTCTAAAATTGAATTTAATTCTGCTACAAGGCTACTTAAATCTAAATTACTATCAGTTTCACTCATTAAATATTTATTCTTTGTATTCAGATAATATATCAAATTGTAATAAAATATTAAATATGTTTCAACTTCAATATAATCAAATGTTTTCAAAAATATAATAATATAATATAGTAATAATAATATTTTTCTTATTTCAAATAAAAATCTTGTAAAATCATAAAATCTTAAAAAATTATTTACTGTCGTTAGCTCTCTGACTATAAGTATTCTCAAATATGTATAGGAAAATATAAAATGGAATAATAAAATGGAAAAAATAGGAAACACTTACATTAAAATGTAGAATTTCAACATTTCTGCCTATAGGATTCGACGATTTTGTTCTTCTCCCAGGTCTCGTTGAACTACTGCTTAAATCTACTGCCTCTATGGTTCGACGATTCTTGTTCTCTCCCCAGGTCTTGGTGATACCTTGTCTAAAGCTGATCTTGGACACTTTCACAAAAAGTTCGGTTTTCCGGTAAATCGTTGAAACGAAAAACTACTCGCGAAATCGTTCGATTTTTGTAACGTAATTTTGCGACGTAATTCCCGAAAAATCCTACTGACTGCGCCAGTGAAGTTTCTAAGTCCAAGAACAACGTTTTTAAAAAGAACTTTATTGACAAGGGACTACTTACTACAGTTAAATGCAAAATAAGAGTGACGCTATACAATGCAAAAAGTTTATTTATAAGCTCGGTGACGCCGAGGTGTGGTCGAGGTGAAGCTTGCTTACGCTGTCCTTTTATTATTGGTGATTTAGCAGTTCTGGTTTCTTAACTTGCATCCACACAAGATTAAGACGAATAAGATGGAAAAATTCTATGATAATCTGGGAAAACAAAACAGGAAATATGCTGGCAGCTTTCTTTTTAGAGAAGAGAAGTAGCAGTCACAAATACAATATAATCACACTGGAGGTGTTTCATTTTGAAGTATAGATGTGCATCTTGAGTATTCAATTCGAGCTCGGATTTCAACTTCCGGATCTATATCTTTGAACAATTAATGAACGTCCTGCAATCAATGAAGATAAACTACAATGATCTCAGGATCATATCTAATTTACACTATAAGCAGCGAGTAAAAGTGTGTGTTAACGAACAGCTGTCAGAGGAGATTGAAATTAGACATGGAGTGAGGCAGGGATGCGTATTGTCGCCAGTTCTTTTAATGCCTACTAGGAAGGGATCCTAAAAGGGTGAAACAGATCGAATAAAAGTAAACGGAGTTCTCATTAACAACATTAGAGGACGTATGCGGATGACACTGTCATCTTAGCAGAAAATATTGAAGATCTTCAGAGATTGGTGAACAGAATAGCGATGTATAGCCAAGAATACGTTTTAACCATGAACATCAAGAAGACAAAATTTATGAGAATATCTAAAACCCAAAGAAATAACGAGAATCTCCTCATAAACGGAAACCATGTCGAACGAGTAAGACAAGTCATTTATTCATGTTAATATACAAAAGTACTTACATACGTCAAAAATAGTACAACTTTGGTTCATAGATATAAAATACAAATATAAAATTATTCGCAGATATAAAATACAAATATAAAAATACAAGGCATAATATGAAATAACACATACATAATTTAAGACAAACACTTTCTGGGTTCCTAAGAATAAACAAAGTAGAATTCACAACCCAGTTTCAAACATTAAAGTTAAAATTTAAAAATTCATCACTTCTGTAAAATGCTTGACTAATGAGAAAATTCTTTAGTGATTTTCTAAATTATAAAATTGGCAATTCAGTAATTTCAGTAGGCAACTTGTTGTAAAATGTTACACCATAAGAGTTTGGTCCGTTTCTACTTCGCTGGAGCCTGGTATAGGGCAGTATTAAGGCATGCTTATTCCTGGTTTCATATTGGTGTACATCCTCATGTCTTTGATGACAATCTATATTTTGTTTTACATTAACAGTACTCTCTAGAATAAATAGCGAAGGCAGCGAAGGAGTTAGTATGTGCAGTGTAACAAATGCTTGCCGACATTCTTTCTGATAGGACAGGCCAGCAATTATCCTTACTATTCTTCTCTTAATACGAAAGACATCTTTGGCTCCAGCACTGTGACCCCATTCCAGAATTGCATAGCTGATGTGTGAATGATACAGTGCAAAATAGGCCTGTTGTAAAGTGAACTGAGATACACATTCAGAAAGTCTTCTAATCAGAAAAGTGGCAGTTCCTAGCTTAACAACAAGGGACCTTGTATGAGCTTTCCTACATAGTCCTGCATCCAAGTAAACCAATCAAAGTAGTATTGAGGTTTAGAAGCAACATATTTGCTGCAAACCATTGTTCTGCCTTATCTTGTGCTTGTTTTAATGCCTCTATTGCTGCATTACAATCCCAATCTTTGCAAGAAATAGTATCATCAGCAAAAAGAGTAAATCCACTGGTAAGGTCTGTCTGTGGAAGATCATTAATATAAATTAGAAACAAAAGTGGTCACAATATTGATCCTTGGGGTAATCCGATATTTATAGCTTTCTCTGCCGACCTCATTTTACCCACCTGCACACTCGGCTTTCTATTGGAGAGATAGCTGGAGATCATTGCAATGCTAGTATTTCCAAACCCATACTTCTCCAATTTCCTGAGAAGCAGTTCATGTGAAACACAATCAAAAGCTTTGCTCAGGTCACAGAATGTAGCCGACAAATAGCAGTTCTGCTCAAAAGTCGCTTGAGTCTTCATCACTAAGTCCATGATGCCTTTTGTTGTATTTAGACCCCTTCTAAAACCAAACTGACTATTTGTAAACAAATCTTTGGATTCAAAATACTTAATAATCATTGCTGCCATACATTTCTCAAATACCTTTGATATTAGAGGAAGGAGTGATATTGGCCTATAATTGGATGGGTCATCGGTCATCATTGTCACTTTTCTTATAGATCGGTACCACCACTGCTTTTTGAGCAGATCAGGAAAGATGCTTTCCTTAAAACAGTGATTTATAAGTGTTGTTAATGGACGAGCAATGAGATGTTTCACTCCTTTTATTATGTTAACCGAGAATCCGAAGTAGTCTCTAGTTTTCTTGTTCACCATATTTGTTAAAATGTCTCCGATTTCAATGATATGACCAATATGCATATTGATTTGACTAATTAGACCAATATGCATATCTTGGAACAATGGTTAACTCCACAAATTATTACTTCCAGGAAATTAAAATTAGAGTAGAAAAGGCTAGAGCGAATTTTAACAAAATGAGAATAGTGCCCTGCACAAGAGATCTGAAATTAGAGCTAAGAATAAGGTTGGCTAGGTGCTACGTTTGCTCGACTTTGTTTAACGGAATGGAAGCTTGGACCTTGAAAGTGGAATCAATGAAAAAACTGGAATCATTCGAGTTGTGGCTGTATAGAAAAATTCTGAAAATATGGACAGAACACGATTTCTCATAACACAAACAAAAAGGTTCTGAGAAAGATGGATAAAGAAATGGAAATCTTAAATACAATCAAAACCAGAAAATTGGAATATCTCGGACATATTACACGTGGAGAGAGATAAAACTTGCTCCATAACTCATTATGCAGGGAAAGATTCAAGAAAAAAGAAGCATAGGGAGACGCAGTATGTCGTGGCCGCGCTACCTAAGAGTCTCCACGCAACCAGCAGTCTCTAAAGTCCGAATAGCTATGATGATTGCCGACCTCCGTCACGGAGATGACACTTGAAAAAGAAGATCTTTGAACATGTACTGTTACTGTTATAATGTGTATTTGTTCAAGTACCTCGTACCTAGATGTTAACGATATTTTTTATATTTTCCCGTTGAGGTCCCTACAGTATATGGGAATTTGGGATTTTAGAAGGAATAGTGAATTATTTAGCTACCTCAATCTAATCATTGCTAAAATTTATTGGGTAAGTTATCTATATTTGTTGTGTCCATTTTTTAGTTGTCATTCTACTTTTATAGCATTTTTTGTTTACTTGAGCCTTGGTGTAATAAAGAATTGGAAAACTAAAGGTTACTACAAATAAAGTCTCTACTACTCAGCGAGATGGCCATTTTTTCAGTACTAATAAGTTAGGCATTCCAAATCACGTGATATAATATGGCTGCTGGATGGCAAAACTGTCATCCATAGGCGTATCCAATTATTAAACCACTTCATATTTAATTTGCTATCACAATTTCACAGATTTCGCTACACAATTAACAAAAAAACAAAACCAAACAGGATTTTCATTTACAAATTTGTCAATATTTAATGTAAACATTAGATACGCGATGACCATCCCCCTTATCTACGTCTATGGCCATGTCAGTTTAGCCATCCACCGGCCACCACTGACAGTTCATTGGAATCCCTAATCACAGTACATGACAGAATGTTCTGTCATGTACTGTGTCCCTAATTGTCATTTTGCTGTCGTATAAGCAATTTTCAAAATATCTAATGAAATGTAAACACTGAAATGGTTTTTGTACATGCATGCTGCCAACGTACGCTTCAGATGGTTTTTGAAGTTAAGTTGGATTTATAGTTTGACGTAGCGTAGACGTAAGAAACGGACTGGAGACGGAAGAAAATATTATGTCAATTTATAGATCGACGTAGCGGAATTTTTGCGCATGAGTAGAAAGAGTAAACAATGACTTAATTCTAATTCAACAACATAGCCTATAAATTATACGAACAGTAAACAAACTTTGTGTTTATTTATTTATACTTATACTATTATTTATTATAATATTTATCTGTTTTGTGTGTTACATGGATTAGGAAATAAACGAAAGTGTGCTCTTTGGTGCCGCATGCCGTGGGATTTCCAACTATTTTGTTCCATTTCCTCATTTCCTGGTCTTTAAATGTTTATTGGATTTACCTATCGTCCCTAATAACACAAAACATTCCATGAATGTTCCTAGAATGTACACACAGGACATTGAAAACATTCCTGGAATGTCCCCAAATGCACACGAATGTCCCTGGAAAGTCCCAGGAAAGTGCTGTGTCAGCATTTTAAATATTCTTAGAATGTTCTGTTGGAACATTCCATGAATGTCTACGAATGTTCTTTGGACATTCACAGTCTATTTTTTTAGACTGAATGTCTTGTTGGAACATTCCATGAATGTTCTTTGGACATTCACAGTATATTTTTAGACTGAATGTCTTGTTAGAACATTCCATGAATGTCTACGAACGTTCTTTGAACATTCACAGAATATTTTTTAGACATTCACTGAAATATATCGTCAGTAATGTGACAATACCTCCTATATGTTTTTTCATGAGGTTTGCAGGAGACGAAAAACATTTTTTAAGGTCACTTTCTGTTTTCGTACGTATTCTGACTTTTTTGTAGTAAATAGATAGTTATTTACTGCAAAACAAGTCAAAAAATATATGAAAACAGGAGGTGGCCGAAACAAGTTTTTAGTCTATCTTACAAATCTCTTGAAAAAAACAGATAGGAGGTATTGTCACATCACTGACGATATGTGGCCATACCAAATAATACATCCTTGATAAATATAAACATTTTTATTGCAAAAAATCTTTACATACATTTTTTAATGTAATTTACTGACATTCCTAAATATTATAAAAAAATGTGTCACATTTGCTTTGTAAACCTTTCTTTTGCTTTTCGTAGCCACATATTCTGTTTCCTTTCTGGTTTTTTGTAGACCACTTCTCTCAGCTGATTCTAAAAGAAAATAAAATAAAAGGTAATTTTTCTATCCTTTACAATTAACAATCAGAAGAAATATTATTTACAGGTAATAATATGCATAAATAATAATAATAAAAAAATAAATATTAAATATTTAAATAAATAATAAATAATATTTAATAAATAAAATAATAATAATGAACATTTTGTATTTTGACAACGACATCCGACGTGGAAGTAGAAACCTTAATAAAATTATTTTTTCAAGTAAATTGTGGCTTATTTCCTCATTAGAATAGTTAATTACAAAAAAGCCACAAAGAAATAGATTTTTCACAAACAAATAAGTATTTAGTATTCATTATATTTATTGTTTTTATTATTTACTTTAATGTCCTACTGGTACATTATTTGACAAATAATGACATTTCGAAGTCTGTTAAGTATGATATAACGCCCTTGGGCATTAAATTTAAATAACGACTTAGATACTGTCAAGTTGACAAATATCAACCTAAGTAAAACTATGGTTACCACAATTATGTTACTACTGATACTGGTAAATGTACTTATTTAAAAACTAATCAATTCAAAATTCATTCAAATTTTTCGCATATAAAGAATAATTTAGTCAGACATTAAATGTTGAAGGCACCACAGGTATTATAATAATAACGCTTTCGGTCAACGTATATCCCTCAGGCCCTTGTTAAAAACACCATTGACCTCAAGCGTTATTATCCTTATAATACCCTTGGTACCTTAATAACTGTAACATAAGATTATACCTTAATTCTTGTTTTCTATTTCTGATGTTTTTATTTATTTACATTGAATATTAATCTGTTTTGTTGTATAATCTACTTCGCAATAATTATGTGATATATTTGACTTAAAATGAATTCAAAAATTTTTTGCAGTTGGGCAACAATGTCAACTTAGATCTCCGATGTAGATAATGAATTACAACAGTATCTATATTGTACAGACTGTATTATTAATTAGGTTATTTATTTATTTATTTATTGAAATATACATCCACCAGGTATAAACCCATAAAGGTGTACATAAGAAAACTACATACATTGACTGAACACTTGATGACAAAATATAAAATAAAATAAAAGAATAACCAAAAATGTTTCTGTTGTTAATACACATACACAATAATAAACAAAGACCTTAATAAAGAAAAATAACATGGCATCAATTCGATAAGCTATTGCGTATTTCGCGTTTAAAGATGTTAAAACCAAGAAAAAAAATGCATATACCTGTGTGACATAAGCTATTGGAACAGCACAGTCTCTTAAACGAACAGATGAAAGTGAAGTTCTGTCAATATCTTTTTCTAAAAAGTGTTTTGAACATACTCCTCTATTAACAAATCTGATCTATACTTCATGTCTTCTTCGCAGGATCTTCTGGAAAGCTAAAAATACAAAATATATGCATTACTAAGCATTATTAACAAATTTTAGTTTTAAATAAAAAATATGATTAATGGACTCACAAAATATTATAAAACAGCTTAGAAATTGTTTATTAGTATAGTCGGTTCCCCAAACTCTGACACAACTGGCTAGTGATTTTAGTAGGTAATTTTTTTTGTTTTTGGCCAATTTTGCCAAAATTACAGTAATTATTAACTATTTAGTTATTATTTTTTTTTTTGCCAATTTTACCAAATTGGCAAAATTATTTACTAAAATCACTAGCCAGTTGTGTCTGAGACTCAGTAGTACTGAGACTGAGTTTAGCAAATCGACTATAATATTCTGTGTATTCATTAGTTGGTACTGCATATTATAGTGTGTGGTCTACCATCCTATTTATAAAGGCATACATTAGCAAAAACGCAAAAAGAATTACTTTAGTTTTACAAATCCTATTGTTATTATCTCTATTTACTATTTTAGTTAGGAATAAGCGAAGTTTGTGGCTTATTCACAATTATTATTAAAATAATAAATGGATATGACCAATTATTAACTTATAAAATAAAATAATAATTCTTCTGATTTATGCCTTTTATTCACTTTGTTATATCTAGGTTACTTAAAAGATTTTTTATGAATACATAGTATTATTAGGGTATTAATAGTATTAATTTATTTTCTGAAATACAGGGCATGCCTTCGTTTACATATTTGCATACTAACCTTTTAATAGGGCTTTTCATTCACAGTCATTTGTTTGGAGCTTCTGTCATAATTGAAACGTTATTCCTGCAGATTTTTTTATCTACATTTGTTTCTGCTACTCCAACTGCGTTAAAAACAGGACACCATTTTATTCACTATGTTAATAATACTATTAAAGCTATTATAAAAGTATCCGAATTAAAAAAATATTCTTAAAAAGCACAAACAACGATCCACCCACGGCAAAGCAAGGTGGCCAAGATGAAGATGCCAAGATGGCCGAAGCGAGGTCGTTGGTTGGTCGTTTTTAGTCACGTGATGCCCTCTCAAGCGCCATGCACAAAAATATATGCACGGCGAATTTGAAAATGAACGCAAAAGAAATAAATATAAATGCCTCTCTTGGGTTTTGCATAAGTTATAAGTATTTTTTTTATTAACAAAATCGCATTCCAAATTGAATATTCGCGAACAATAATTTTTATTACATTTGTATGTTTATAATATTGTATTAATTGAACTTGGGAAACTCTTTAAATTTGACATATTATTGCACTGTAGGCCTAAAGTGTCACTTAGTTTGTCTGGTATGTTATAAGTAATGTTGTATCTGTTACACGTATGTATTATTTCGCAACTTAAAATATAGGAACATTGGTAGTATGTTCACAGAATGTCTTATGGTAACATTCCAGGAATAATTTAAACAGATGTTCACCGAATGTTCCCTAAATGTCCAGGACATTCAAATATTGATAGAACTTTGGTAGTACATTCCTGGAATGTTGTGTGTTGTTAGGGGTATATGTGTGGATAACCACGAATTAGGCTCATAACAACTCATATTTATCTGAAATATTGAAATGACTCTATGATATATTTTTATTAAATTAATAACAACATCCATTGTATTAACAAATAATTAACAAAATTCGAATATGTTGACAATCAACTTTTTACACAACACAAGGAATGAGGGGGCGGGGCGGGTCCACTTTGAGTGACAGAACAAAATTCTGCCTTATGATTGGCCAGACGGAAGAAACGCACTGTAAAAGATGAAAGTTGGTCATCTCTTATGTTACGTTACGTTTCTCTTAAGGCCCCGTCTCAAGGCCCCGTCTCACCATCAAATAATTTGATCAAACTTGACAGTTAGTGACACAAAGTGACAGTTAGTGACGTCACATCCTGAGTGTTGATTGTGGATAATAATGAAAAATTTTAATTTTAAATAAAGTACAAACAAGTTAGACAACTCAATACAAAAAATTTGATCAAACTAGACTGATAGTGAGAGCACAGATTTTTAGAATTTCAAAAAAACTGCAATTGTGACGTCACTTTGACGTACTTCCTCAAGTAAGTCAAGTTTGCTCAAACTGTTTGATCAAATTATTTGATGGTGAGACGCGGCCTTCACCATCAAATAATTGACAGTTATTTGATCAAACTTGACAGTCAAACTTGACTAGTGACACAAACTATACATACTAACTGTCACTTTGTGTCACTAACTGTCAAGTTTGATCAAATAACTGTCAATTATTTGATGGTGAGACGGGGCCTTTACGTTCCGTCAGGCGCTTGCGTTCATCTATAAACAGGAGTACACAAAATTCGGTGTTGATCTTTTCCAGTGCGTCTCCGTTGCGTCTACGTCTACGCTACGTCAAACTATAAATCCAACTTTATACTTCTTTGGGCGCGATTGGGAGTGAATTTTTATTTTACTGGGCGCATCCGCACACCGACAGTATATTATTAGTCGTTATACGGGCTCTGATTGGGTGTTGAAATGATCTGTCAATAATTGTTCAATATGGAGGTTATCGGTAAACAAAAATGTTGTATATATTAGTTTTTATTGTTGTGAGGACAGAAATAAAATTAAATTTATAATTATAGTGACTTTTTAAATAGTTTTGAAAAGCCACAGGTAGGTAATTCTAAATGTTTCAGTTGTATTGCAATAAAAAATTATCTTCATAATTATTTGGAAAATGTAAAAAAATAATGTACTTACCTATTAGTAGGCAATGCAATTTACATAATCTGATTACGAACAAACTTTCAATCTTCATCTAATATATCGTTTTATTACTCTATATTTTGTTGTATTTTAATATTTTAATTCGACAAAAATCAAACCAATAATTTGACTAAATTCATAAACAAAATGTCAAAAAGTTTATGGTGTAAACTTGTAAACGTTTGGTTGGTGTATATTCCTACATGACATATACTCGAAGGTGGCGCAGTGGGAAATCGCTTTGACTTTCGATCGGCGGAATCGACGTGAAGCGGGTTCGAGCCCCATTTTATTTTTTTTTATACATTTTATGATTGTAAGTATATTATTATATAATTTTTTTTTAAGAAAATACGTATCTAATTAAAATTTTTGGCAACAATTATTGATCAGAAATCATTTTTTTGTGGCATTTTTCAATGCGTTTGTGTGTGTTTTATTCTTTTATTTTTTTAATTTTTGGTATTGTTTTAATAAAAACTTTTGGAAAGTAGTAAGTATTAAAATTAGTTTAAGATTTAAATTAAATATAAATAAACTGTTTAAAGTATATTGATTTCGTTGAAATCATATAATAGAAGTATAACTTCTTACGTGCGTACAAAGTACACACATTCTTTTTTTGACCTTACCATGATCAAATTTTTGTAATGTGTTTTTTGTTAGAGTCCTTTGTATCCATTTAGATGTTTTCAATGTTTCAACCACAACTTAACAACCGACAACATTATTATTTTTTCCAAACGTCAGACAAAGTTTTTTCTATCCATAAACTGCGTAAGAAAAAGTTTTTTCAACCTTACATGGGATCCGTTTCTCTTCATATTGGTATTTTGAAATTACTGACCATAGCTCTGAAGATGGCTTTACATATATGCCGAAAGCGCTCAGCTAGGAATTAAATATTTTACATACTTCACAAGTACGCTTGTCCCTGTATTTAAGTCTTCAGTTGAAAATATATGTTGTCGAGTACGATTGAAGACTGCCAACCTGTAATGAATTTGAATTTTCTAGGAAACGTCGACTAGGCAGATTACATTGGGACCGTGCAAGTTCGGCAAAGCGACCTCTATTTCTACGCTCTGTACTTTTATTCGCACTTTTAATTATATTGGCCAATTATATTAGTCCTGGTTGCTGGATAATTGTCAAGACCATAGTCCAAAAAAATAATAAGAAGAAAAAAATAAGATGCAGGTTATGTTTAGCAAACGTAAACAATTGTATGTAGTAAATAAAATCCGTTATTAAAATGCAGTATTGCAAGCAAAATACAATTAATTAAATTTACCTTTATATAATAATTGCATATCATATCAATATTGTGGAGCAATATATAATTTTTCTAAGTCAATGACAGAAGGTATGAAATATACGTCAATTTGACAATTTCAATTGACAATATGAATTATTTAAGATAGTTGCAATATTTCTCCGCGACTCGCGCACGGTCGTTTCTCGTTTCCCTTTCCAAGTACTTGCACACCGCGAATACATTGTTTCACGTTAAAAACGGAACATTGTGCTTATGGAGATCAGTGTTGCCAAACCTCTCGGGCACGGGTGGCTACTCGACTGCCCATACACGATTCATTCTAATCAGTATGGCATGGCATCGGCGCGTTTCTATCGTCCATAAGAAATACATTAGCCTATCTAAGCAAGAGGGCCGCCGCCAGAAAAAATATTTAGGGAGGGTCAAAATCTGTAAGTTGCTTTTCTATTCTAGAAATGAATGAAAGAACAAGAAAAATTTATATTTTATTAATCTTGTATAATACAAAAAAAAAAGATTAATCGGTAAATAAAAACTGTAATTTCCTTTGATCTTGACCAAATTTATCAATAATATCTTAAGCTGTAATTATCCAGGGGGGGGGGGTCGGCGGACCCTCCCTGACCCCCTCGCCGGCGGGCCTGCTAAGCAACGTTCCGTTCTTAACGTGAAACGCTGTATAGCGAGTACCCAAGTAGCACAATAAAAACATTTTGGTTTTATTTTAGGTTTATAAAGGTTTTCTTGTGGTAAATAAGAAGATAATTGTTTTAAAGTTACCTTGTAGATACTGGCAGAACTTTAAAACTGTTAAGCATTTGTCACTAGTTTTAAAGTATCTAATAAGAGTATCAAATAAGACTATTCTTAATAGATAATTTGTCTTATTGTAGTTTTAAAATGGTTTATTCTCAGTTCACTTTAGAACTAATCAGCTTTATGAAGAACTTCCGAGCTGTTTGGTTTTATTAGATTCTTGTTTGTTACCTTTTAGTTTTATTGCTGTTTAAAGATTCTCTTAATATGACTAATAAAACCTATTATTAAAACTACTTGATCTCAAGACTATTATGTCAGTAAAACATATGCCTTAGAACTATTTTTTGAAATTATAATTCTTTAGGCGCGATTTCATTGAGGGTGAAATTTTATTAATCTGCGCGCATGCGCACACCGACCGTATGGTATTAGTCGTTATACGGGCTCTGATTGGGTGTTGAAATGATCTGTCAATAATTGTTCAATATGGAGGTTATCGGTAAACAAAAATATTGTATATAACGTGTGATCCAAAATTATTGTCACCATAGGTGGCTCTGAACGACAGAGATAGCTATACAGTGCATGTCTATTCTTAATTCAGATATACTTTCCAGTTTACGTCAACTTAACAAGAAAAGTTTTAGGTTATGTAGAGATGTTGGTGGTGGACATAATATATAATATATAGCATCGTGTTTGATTTTATTTATTATTTTTACTTATAATTTTGTTAATTCTTTTTATTTTTAATTAAAGTTCTGTCTTAAAGGTTTTGACTGATTTTTTATGTTTTATAATGTTAATCAAAATTAATTGATAAACCAATGATATAAATTCAGATTAAAACAAGACATATGTAATTTTTTGCACGGCTAGCTTTGATCCCAATAATTGTGGATCGCTCGTTATTAGTTTTTATTGTTGTGAGGACAGAAATAAAATCAAATTTATAATTATAGTGACTTTTTAAATAGTTTTGAAAAGCCGCAGGTACGTAATTCTAAATGTTTCAGTTGTATTCCAATAAAAAATTATCTTCATACCTATCTATTTGGAAAATGTAATTTGATTAAATTCATACAAATAAACAAAATGTCAAAAAGTTTATGGTGTAAACGTTTAGTTTGTGTATATTCCCACATGACGTATACGCGAAGGTGGTGCAGTGGGAAACCGCATCGACATTCGTACGGCGCGATAGACGTGAAGTGGGTTCAAGCCCCAAGCAAGTTATTTTTTTATTTTTTTTATAGATTTTATGATTGTAAGTATATTATTATATAATTTTTTTCAGAAAATACGTATTTAATTAAAATTTTTGGCAACAATTATTGTTCAGAAATTATTTGTGGCATTTTTCAATGTGTTTGTGTGTGTTTTATTCTTTTATTTTTTTAATTTTTGGTATTGTTTTAATAAATATTTTTGGAAAGTAGTAGAGAAACTGTTTAAAGTATATTGATTTCGTTGAAATCATATAATAGAAGTATAACTTCTTACGTGCGTACAAAGTACACACATTCTTTTTTTTTTGGTTGTCTTTAAAGTTGCTTTCTTAAAAGCAATTAGTAGGCTATAATAAAACCCAACGATCTTAACTAAATCAATTTGGTTATCGTAAAGACTAAACTATGCTTCTTGTTAGAAACAATAAAACTAAACTCATTCCCTCTTCTTTAATGTCCAAAATGGTCGGCCATTTGTTTTAGAGCGAGACAGTGGTGTAGTGTGTTGTAAAAAGTGGAAGTACAGTAACTGTACTTAGTTAGTATGGAAGAAATAAGTCGCAAGTACTTAAAATATAAACGAATTAGTCATTTTAAAAGAAAAATACAACACATCCAGCACTACGACGACTCGATTTTAGGTTAGATTTACATTAAAAACCGAGTGGCATTATTGACAGCAGCATTAAAACTAAACGGTTTTAATGTCAAGGCAACCTTGCTTTTATTTAGGATATACGCTCTTGGAAAGGTATAAAATAAAACCATTTGATCTTAATAATTCCCTGTCGATAGATCAAACAGTTTTATTTGG
Organism: Diabrotica virgifera virgifera; assembly: GCF_917563875.1. NCBI lineage: Eukaryota > Metazoa > Arthropoda > Insecta > Coleoptera > Chrysomelidae > Diabrotica > Diabrotica virgifera. Next base: position 199,043,940 of record NC_065449.1, on the reverse strand, counting down.
ATTTCGGCTAACATTAAATTGTAGATAAAATTATTTTTCTTTCAAATTAATATTTTTCGGATTTAAATTTTTTTATTGAAGTTATACTTCTTTAGGCGCGATTGAGATTGAGGGTGAATTTATTGTTGATCCGCGCGCATGCGCACACCGACAGTATGTTATTGTATTAGTCGTTATACGGGCTCTGATTGGATGTTGAAATGATCTGTCAATAATAAATAATTGTTCAATATGGAGGTAAACAAATGTTGTATAATATATTAGTTTTATTGTTGTGAGGACAGAAACAAAAAAGTTTTATAACTGTAGTGACTTTTAAATAGTTTTTAAAAGCAACATGTACGTAATAATAATTGTTAAATGTATCAGTATCCTAATAAAAAATTCCATAGGTAGGTACCTACCTATACCTATTTGAACCTACCAAAATACATAGTATCTATGATTAGTATGTAATACTTTTATTTACATAATTTGATTACGATCAAAAATTCTATCAATATTCACCTAATATATTGTTTTCTTACTCTATGTTTTGTTGTATTTTTTCAATTCTAAATCATTTCAATTCAAAATCAAAATAATTTGATTTATCTAATTCAAAATGTCAAAAGTTTAATCCGTTTAGTTAGTCGATATTCGCAAATAATGACGCATTGCCTCCGTGGCGAAGCGTTCAAGGCGAATGAACCCCAATACCAACCGTACTGATAAAAGCTGGTTCGAATCCCAATGGAAACTTTTATTTTTTTTTTTTTTATAAATTTTATGATTGTAAGTATATTTATTATATAATTACATTTTCAGAAAATACGTATTTAGTTAAAAAAATTTCCGATAATTAATGTTCAGAAATCATTTGTGGCACTTTTAATGTGTTTCTGTGTGTTTTATTCTTGTATTATTTTCATTTTTGGCACTGTTTTAATAAAAATGTTTGAGAAGTAGTAAGTATAAATTAGTTTAATATTTAAATAAAATACAAATAAAAAGTATATTAATTTCGTTTAAATCATATAATAGAAGTATAACTTCTTACGTGCGTACAAAGTACACACACATTCTTTGTATTTTTATTTTTTAATCGCCAAAAGTCAGAAATTTTAGGGCGCGTGAGTTATTTAGACCTTTTTTTATTAACATTATCAATAAAGTTGGGTGCGCAAGTATTTTCCTACCTTGACAGTCCGAAATAACCAAGTACATACTTTTTATTATATTATGGTTACAAATACGTATCTGCCTATCATAACACATGTAAAAATTTGTTGGCCTATATGGAGTATTGGCGGTGTGCAAGTACTTGGAAGTGAAACGAGAAACAACCGTGCGCGAGTCGCGGAGAAATACTGCAACTATCTTAAATAATTCATATTGTCAATTGAAATTGTCAAATTGACGTATATTTCATACCTTCTGTCATTGAAGCAGAAAAATTATATATTGCTCCACAATATCGATATGATATGCAATTATTATATAAAGGTAAATTTAATTAATTGTATTTTGCTTGCAGTACTGCATTTTAATAACTAATTTTATTTACTACATACAATTGTTTACGTTTGCATAACATAACCTGCATCTTATTTTTTCTTCTTATTATTTCTTTGGGCTATGGCCTTGACAATTATCCAGTAACCAGGACTAATATAATTGGCCAATATAATTAAAAGTGCGAATAAAAGTACAGAGCGTAGAAATAGGGGTCGCTTTGCCGAACTTGCACGGTCCCAATATGGGTTTAAAGAATAATTTAATATGGTAAATTGTCTTTAAAAGTCTCCATTTAAGAAACCTTTTTAAGTTTGCTATAAAACCGTCTGCACTTAAAGTGTCTTTTAACATGGTTTTAAAAGCACCTTCACAGCAGCTTTAACACCAGTTGCTTAAGAAAACAAAGTTTTAGGAAGGTTTTTATTTTTGGTTTTATTGAACTCTTTCAGAGTGGGCCCTTTTATGCTGAAAACCGTTTTATTGCAATCTTAAGGTTTACTTAAAAACCAAATGGTTTTAATTTTAGTTTTATTCTACAGTTTTAAAGCATCCTTAAAAGACTTAATAAACCCGTTCGGTGCTACTTGGGTATCATTTTATTTTAGGTAGGTACAGTAAGAAACATATTTAACAATTACTTCGTTTATTAACATTTACACATCTTGAAATAAATAATATACAATATAAACATAACAAAATAGCACACAATAAAATTACTGGGAATGTTATTACTGGTCATTATAATAAAAATAAACATACAAATATAAAAAAACCGCAACAAAAAATATAAACATTTAAAACCATTTAATTATTTCATTTATAAATAAATATTACCTGAATTAGCTTAAGGTGATGCATAAGTACAGTCAACACGCTAACAAAATATTTGCGTTTTTTATTACAAAAAAACGGTTCTTTTTTTAAATTAGTCAAATAAAATTGAAAAATCAAGACAATTTCAGATGTGTGTGATATGATCGTAGATTCACGTCTCAAGGTGTTATGTTACAAGTTTAAGGGTAAATCTCTTAGATAAATTAGATAACCGAAAAAGGGGTATATAATGTACAATTTTCGTCAAGAATGGTATTTGTCTATATATGATGGTCAAGATATGTCCAAGTACAAAGAGCAAATAGATTAGCAGAATTGACACTATATGGCGTAACCGACATCTTAACTGTGAGATGAAATGAAGAATCTTATGAATATAAGACCAATAATGAGGTATGCATCAGAAACAAGACCCGATACAGCTAAAATAGAGAGAAGGCTGGAAACAGCAGAAACAAGAATACTGAGAAGAATTACAAAAAAAACTCTGAGAGACCGAATAAGAAGTGACGAAATTAGAACAAAATGTAATGTACAGGATATAAACGGGTGTTGTGTGCATGCTGCCGGTAATAACATATGGTTTCATAACTTTGACTAAACATTCTGCAAATAAATTGAGAATAACCTAAAAAAATGGAAAGACCAATTTTAGAAATAACAAGAAGAGATATGGTACCAAATAGGATAGTGAGAGAGAGGACCAAAGTGACAGATGTCATAGAAAAAATTGCACAAGCCAAATGGAGATGGGCTGGACATGTGGCACGTTTAAATAATAATAGGTGGACCAGAAGACTCATAGAGTGGAGACCTAGAGAAGATAAAAGACACCGAGGTAGACCACCAAAGAGTTTGGTAGACTTGAGGCACCGAGGTAGACTTGAGAAAAACAGTGCGAAATTGGATACGGAAGGCACAAGAGAGAGAACAATGGAAGAATATGGAAAAGACCTATATCCAACAGTGGATGCAAGAGGTTGACGAATGATGATGATAATGATGACAAACGAGTGTACAATGTGCTTAAGGACACAACCAATTTTATGCTTAACCCGCCGTCTTCTATTGTGACGTGGTTGCACGCGTATGAGCGTCGCCCTCACCTACATAAATTCGACTTATTTCGAGAAAGAATGAATGTCAACATGTATAAATATATAATGGGTTGTACTCACATATTATAGAAAGACTCGCAAACCAATTTTTTTATTAATTTAACAAAACAAAAGTAAAAATAATATAGATCAAAAGCAAGTTTTCTTAATTTTCAATTTCAGCAAGCCACTGAAGAAATTAACGTTCTTTACGCGAATTCATTTTACTAAAAATACAAATTAAAATTTACAACTGTTCTGAAGCTATTTCTTTGTGGCATTTATGTAATTAACTATTAATATTTTGTATTTTGATAACGACGTCCGAGGTGGAATTCGAAACGTCCATAAAATTAATTTTTTAAGTTAAATTTTGACTTATTTCCCAATTAGAATAGGTAAATTTAAAAATGGGTTCTTAACCAGTGGCGCACCTAGAATTTTCCTCTGGGGGGAGGGGGGTTTGCTTGGGCACCGAAAGTATTTTGTATTATTTGTGAAAGACAAGTTACATTTTCCTACCTTCTTTTATATATATTTCTATATGCTCTGGGTGGGATTTTAACCCCCAAACCCCCCCTCGGTGTGCCACTGTTCCTAACCTAATCCAAACAATAATATTTTAATTAAACCTACCTAAATATTAAATAAAAACCTAAAAGTTTCTTTGAGATAACAGAAACGTGATTTCACCGTGATTGCACGCGCAGTGTGGAATTCCCTCACTTGAAGAGGGATGTCTCTTCTTTCAACTATCACACAGCACACTGACCGACTGAAATATTCTATAACTTTTTCATACCCTCTCATGAACCATGCTAAAGGCATTCCTGGGTGCTTAAGGTTATCGTATTAGTTTACACAATTTCATTGCTTATAAACAAATATGGTGAGGGATTCCCTCATAGCGCGTGTAATGGCGGGTTAAAATAGTTTTAAATCGATTTTTTATCGCAACCCTGTAGCCAAACAGTTTTGATTTACAAAGTAAGTTATCAATCGAAGTACACAGCAAACTCTTCATTTACTCTTTTGTAAGAGTATTAAGGAATCTTTCTTCTTGGAACTTTTACCACGCTGAACAGATGAGTTGTGAATTATTTAAAATTCTCTCATCTTAATTTCCTCGGCATCCTGTATGATTTATAAATTTTGAAAATCTCAGGAGGTGTAACCAAAGAAAGTATTACACCTGTTGTCAATCTGGTGGTATGGGAACGATATTTATTGTCGTTTTCTGTGCTACTTCGATTGATAACTTACTTTGTTTTTCGGTAGATGGCTCTAGTTCATCCGTGACATTTCTTTCTTTGCAATTCGGAAAGGCCCAAAATATGATACCTGGGGAAATCGGAGAGAAGAGGATATGGAACTACTGATGAGGGGGAAAAGATCTCCGAAACCGATATAGACTCTTCCTGCACTCTCCGATTTAACCAGAGTATTATGCAGCTGCTGCATTTTCATGTTGCAAAGAAATTTAAAATGTTTATACAGTTTTGATTTAATTTCCGTAATGGAAATGATGATAATGTGCCAAGATCCAGCAGGGCCTCGATTTTTGACCTTTCGCTTCGTTATCGAACGTATTCGCTTCGTATCTGTTTAGTATACGTAGCGCATACGTTCGATAACGAAGCGAAGGGTCAAAAATCGAGGCCCAGATCTGTACAAGAGTTGATTCATTTATACAGATACCCTCAAATCGGGAAATGGCGGCTCAGCAGCATGTGCCAAGCCAATATTACTATCATTACTATCAGTATAATACTATTCAGTGCTTTAAATACAATATTAGATGAGCTTATATACTTTAAAAGTGAATTAATTATTTAAATGAATCATGTAGGTATTTATCATTTACTTTAAGGCCCGAATAACTATTTATTAGGAAGATTATCCGGCAGATTATATGTAAATCTGTCAAATAAACCTCCGAATAATTTTTATTCGGAGGTGAAAAGACCGGGCCTAAATCAATAAATGTTGCTGCTAGTCAAGATAATTAATGCAACCATAATTTTTTGGAAAAAAAGAGAAACGAATATAGCAAATTATTAAAAAATTGTATGTACTCTGAAGTCGATATCTTCTACACGAACTAACATAAGAAAATGGGTGATACATGACAGGCCATGTCAATCTATTAATACACTTTACAAAGGAGTCGATATGTCTCGAAACAATTTTAATCTCGCAAACATAAAAATGACGTATATTAGAAGAACTGAAGGACTATAACTATATTCAAGAAAATTATGAATTATATTGGCAGAAAGTGGAGGGTTCGGGAGGAGGGGCGGCAGTCCCCTGACTCACAATGCTGGCTAATTAATTACACCTATTCATACCGTACTTCTTGGATCCGGCCCTAGTACTGGTGGGGACTGAAGGTATATTAACGAAGTTAGATCACCAGCAGTATTATATTGATTTGTAATTAGATTACAGCTCTGTCGCAGGTGTTTGTGATCCAAAAACACCCACGGAGAAGTAAAGTTTAAAATATGTAAAAGCATCATACGACCAATAGCAACATATGGCACAGAAACATGGATCATGACAGAAAATATAAAAACCGTATTATTACTTTTGACAGAAAGATATTGAAAAATGCGACAATGGTAGAGAGAGAATAAGGTCAAAAATACAAATATTGAACTAATCTAGTCTGATCTAGGCCATCTAATAAGAATGAAAAATAACAGAACACCCAGTAGAACGCTCAGTGAAACTGTGGTTATGGTTATTATGATGAAATGATATCCGATGCTAAAGAGATATTGAGTGTGGATAACTGGAAGAGAACAGCCAAGGAGAGGGATGGTGAGAGGCGGATGCTGAGGGAGGCCAGAGCCTGACTTAGGCTGTAGCGCCATAGGAGTGAGAGGAAGGAGAGGAGAGAGAGAAGGAGAGAGAGAGAGGCGGGGGAGAGAAAAAGAGGTAGAGAGAGAGAGAGGGGGGGATATAGTAGTTAGATTATATTATCATTTACCTATATATAATTTGTACAATGTGTGTACAAATTGAAAGAGAGAAAGAGAGAGAGAGAGAGACTAGTTAGATTATGTTATCATATACCTATATATAATTTGTACAATTTGTGTTTTGTTGTGAAGTTTTATGTTACATACTGAATCTTCTTCCGTTAAACGCCTGGATCAGAAATAGCCTTTGTCTTATCGCAGGTAAACGAAACAGTGATTGCAAATCGCATACCTTCTTCTACTCTCTCGACAAAGTGAGGGTTTTCTGAACCCGAAGTAAACATAGACACCCTACCCTTACGCGGTTCAACCGTTACGTTTTTGGTAGGTTTTGCAATGTTATCCTGGAAAATAAATCTGCCTCCTTTGAAGTCTTTTCCATAATCGTTTAAGTAGAGTAGTGATGTATAATGGAATGATTCGTAAGTCCGCTAAAATAGAAAGAATATGTTCAAATAATGCAAAATAATAAATAAGTAAAAACAGTATATAGACTGGGAACTCAAAAAAGTGAAAATATTAAATTTAAAACGGTATTGTATAATACACTTTTAAAATGGCCAGACAAAAAGCGTATATTCAAAACAGCTCTAAGATAATATATTACAAAAGATTAGCTATGGATACGCTCAGAAATCCAGAGATAAAAATCAAGCTTACAAAAGCATTAATAATAATGTTGTCCTAACAGCTCCTACCAATGATATACAAAGAGAGTGGATCAACTTATGGAACGCTATATGGAACAGTGCAAAAGAAGTGATTGGTTACTCCGATCAGAAGAAGAAGAAGAAGAACGAGTGGATCACAGGCAAAATATTACAAGTTATGGACAGAATGAGAAAAAATATGATTACTCCTGAACGATGTAAGCAAGTAGATAGAACTGTCAACACAAAGATAAAAGAGGCTAAAGAGAAATGCAAATAATGAGAAAATGACCATGTAGGCCTGGATCCCGCGTGGCAAAAAAAGTTTATTAATAGCGAGCTGAAAATTTGTTAATAGCTTAATCGTAAACATGTTTTTGGTGATCTAAGCATTTTTAAACCAAGCCTCGCATTGCAAAGATGGGCTCTCGCGTTCCAAAACCGCATACTAAGCCGAACTGCGTTTTACCGATACTTTGTTCTAATTTTATTGTCTTTCCTTGTAAGTATAAGACTTTCCGTTTTATCCATTAGGCCTGGTTCCCGCGTACCAAAAAAAGGTTATCAATAGCAAGCTGAAAATTTGTTAATAGCTTAACGGTGTCTAGTCAGAGAAATTTTAATGTATGAGAACACTGGAACAGGGAAGTTTTAATTGTGGAACGTAAATATATGGGACGTTTTCGTAATCTGACATTCGAAACCTGTAACCTGTTCTACAATTAAAGCTTCCTCTGTTCCAGTGTTCCCGTACATCAAAGTTTGTCCGACTAGACACCGTTAAACTATTAACTGTTAGAATATATTCAACTATAAATTATTAGGTATTTTTATTAGTGTAAGAATGGACACACGCAATCTCAGTGGGCGGGCATTTCTCCGAATGCATTAGGGCGATACACTCTTACCTAAAATTGCATAAAGTATCATGTTACAAGGGATGTGAATGCCAGAACTGTATGTTAGTTCTGCGTTCGATATTTAGTCTGTAAGAATACATCGTAGTAGAAACACACGTCTTAATTTCTTTGTATATTATTATAATACGGTTCGGTTAAAATAAATAGTTTGTTTACTATTATTTGTACCTTTTATTATCTGCTATTTCTAATAGGTTCTGGGCCCAGTTACGTTGTAGCTCACCTGTATTAAGATAATAATTAAAAGTGTACAGTCGCGAAGTTTTCGTGGTAACCGAAATACAGAATGGCGGAAAGTGCGAAATATAACGTCGAAAAGTTGAACGGCCAGAACTATCAGTCGTGGAGTTATTTAGTGAAAATGTTACTCATCAATGCTGATCTATGGGAATTAATTTCGAACGAGTTACCATTAGAAGCAGACCGAAGCAGTTCTTGGAAAAAACAAAATGATAAGGCTTTGTCAACGATAGCCTTACTTGTTGACGTTAATCAATTAGTGCATATCCGGAACAAGGAATTCGCGCGCGATGCGTGGGTAGCGCTAAGGGAGTATCATCAGAAATCAAGCTTGTCTAGTATGGTGTTTTTGTTAAAGAAAATCTGTAGTCTATCGCTAGAGGAGAATGGTGATATGGAAGCACACATTAGTTTATTCCTAGAATCGTTGAATAAATTGGCCGCCTTAGGGGAGGAAATTAAGGACAGGTTCTCAGCAGTAATTTTGCTGGGAAGTCTTCCAGACTCATACAGTTTTTTGATTACAGCGCTGGAAAGTAGGCCATCGAGTGAATTTACTCTAGAATTTGTTACTAGTAAATTAATAGATGAGTACAGGAGACGTCAGGGAGCTTTGGGAAGAAATCAGGAGGAGTCGGTGATGAAGTCAGTGTACGAGGGTAACAAAAATAATGGTACTGCAAGGGCAGAAGCAAGGCAGTGTTATTTTTGTAACCGTAAGGGCCATTTTAAACGAGATTGCTTTAAGTACAAAGCGTTTAAAAAGAAAAAGGCCAATAAAGTCACTGAAGTTACTGATGATGCATGTTTTATGGTCAATTATAGCTCAAGGGACGGAAAAAGGGATTCTGCTTCGTGGTATGTGGACTCAGGAGCTTCGAGCCACATGGTTAATTACAAACGATTCTATACCCAATTTGACAGTAGCAGAAAGGGCGTTGTAAGTTTAGCGGAGAAAGGGCAATACTCCGAGGTTCAGGGTATAGGGACAGGACTTACTGAGTGCGTGACTGGATCGGGAGTGGAAAATTTAAAAATCGACAATGTGTTGTATGTGCCGGGATTAGACTCAAATCTGCTTTCGGTGAAAAAGCTAACAAGTGCGGGACATAATGTGCAGTTCGATAAAAACGAGTGTAAAATCGATTTACGCGGAAAAGTCGTCGCGAGTGCGGTGCCTTCACCGGACTTATACAAACTTTCAACTGTGGACCATGGATTGAGTGTTTTGGGGCACTCCAGCAACTGTCAACATACATGGCATAGACGGTTTGGACACAGGGACATGGATGCAGTCAAACAGTTAATGGAAAAGAAAATGGCAGTCGGGATTGATATGACAGACTGTAGGATTAGGGAAACTTGTGAATGCTGTATGAAAGGTAAAATTTTACGTAAGAGTTTTCCAAAATTTTCTCATAGCAATACATTTAATATTTTTGACTTATTACATTCGGATATTTGCGGGCCCATAAAGACTGTTACTCCAGGGGGTAAACGTTATATTCTGACTTTAATTGATGATTTTTCTAGATATACAACTATATATTTATTAAATCATAAAGATGAAACGGCAAAATGTATAAAAGAGATTATAGAATTTACGAGTAATCAGTTAGGCAGGGTTCCAAAAGTAATTAGATCAGATAGGGGTGGCGAGTACGTAAATAATAATTTAAGGGAATTTTTAAAGGGTAAAGGTATAAAAATTAAATATACAGCAGGGTACTCTCCAGAACAGAACGGGGTTGCAGAGAGAAAGAATCGATCTCTAGTTGAAATAGATAGGTGCATGTTAATCGATGCGGGTTTAGCAAAGAAATTTTGGGGGGAAGCGATAGTGACAGCCAATTATTTGCAAAATCGATTACCTACTAAGTCGAAAGAAAAAACGCCCTATGAATTGTGGCATAAAGTAACACCGAATGTGTCGAATTTGCAAATATTTGGGTCTACGGTTTATAGTCACATTTCCAAAGAAAAAATGAAGGATAAATTTGATCCAAGAGGTGAGTCACTGGTATTTGTAGGTTATTCTGATGAATCAAAAGCATATAGATTGTTAAATGTAGATACAGAACGTATTACAATTAGCCGTAGTATGGTGTTTTCCAAGAGAAATATATGCGTCGAGAAAAAGGAGGCAAAAAGTGAGGAAATATCCATTGGATCCATGATGGAACGGAAGAAAATAGAGCCAAACGACGTAGAAGACAGAGAGGTTGCAAATTTTGAAAACACGGAGGAAATAGAAAATTCTACGGATACATCTAACACGTATGAGAGCTTAAGTTGGGAAGAATCCCATGAAGATAGATGACGGTAATTCTAACTATCAATTAGATACAGATCTCGATATACAGAATTCAGGTGATCGTAGATCTAGCAGAGTAAATAAAGGTGTTCCACCTGAGCGCTACATAGCAAAGTTGACAGAACTCCAAGAAGTAGAACCAAGAAACTTTAAAGAAGCGCTTGAAAGAAGTGATAGTGAAAAATGGAAGCAAGCTATGGAAGAGGAAATCACGTCATTAAGGAAAAATTAAACTTGGGATTTAATACAAGCACCAAAGGGAAAGAATATAGTCTCATGTAAATGGGTATTCAAGTTAAAAACAGACGAAGATCAAAGCTCGAAGAAGTACAAAGCACGGCTTGTAGCAATGTATTCGCTCCGGTTGCGCGGCAAGCTACTCTTCGAATTTTATTAACAGAGGCATGGAGTAAAAAACTCATAGTAAGGCAGATAGATGCAAAAACAGCCTTTCTAAATGGACAACTGTCAGAAGAAATTTTTATGAAACAGCCTGAGGGATTTGCAGAAACGGATACTAGTTTTGTTTGCAAATTAAATAAAAGTTTATATGGTTTGAAACAATCTGCCAGAACTTGGAACAAAAAGCTTGATAAAGTTTTATCTAAAGAAAATTTTTGTAAAAGCAATATTGATATATGTTTATATATAAAGGTAATAAATAATGAAAGGGTTTACGTACTTATATACGTGGATGACATTTTAATAGCAGCAAAGGATACACAGGTAATTGATACATTTGAAGAGAATCTAAAACGTAATTTTGATATAACGAGTTTGAGATTATTACAAAATTATTTAGGTATGAAGATTGAAAGGTGCGATCAAGGGATATATAGTTTAAATCAAGCCAGTTATATTGACAAATTGCTGTACAATTTTATGATGAAAGATGCAAAGGAGTCTAATATACCGCTGGAAGTAAAGGGGGTCTGTTTGACTAATTCAAAAATAATTTTAGTTGCGAGGGATGTTAGAATAAATTCAACTATAAATTATTAGGTATTTTTATTAGTGTTAGAATGGACACACGCAGTCTCAGTGGGCGGGCATTTCTCCGAATGCATTAGGGCGATACACTCTTACCTAAAATTGCATAAAGTATCATGTTACAAGGGATGTGAATGCCAGAACTGTATGTTAGTTCTGCGTTCGATATTTAGTCTGTAAGAATACATCGCAGTAGAAACACATGTCTTAATTTCTTTGTATATTATTATAATACGGTTCGGTTAAAATAAATAGTTTGTTTACTATTATTTGTACCTTTTATTATCTGCTATTTCTAATATTAACAAATTTTCAGCTTGATATTAATAGTGGTATTAATAAATGTATAGTGATAAGTAAAGAGCCGCGTAGATGCAAGTTAGAAATAGACGGCAAAATTGTAGAACAAAAAGTGAAATTCAATTACCTAGGAGTAGAGATCATTAGTGACAGGAATATAAGAACAGAGACCATAACACAAGCAACAAAAGCGGCAAGAGTAAGTGGTTGCCTCCGAGAAACCATATGGAGAAACAAATATCTGACCACCGAAAGCAAAATAAAAGTATACAAGACAACAGTAAGACCTATCTTAACCTATGCAGCGGAGACAAGGACCGATACAAGAAAGACGAAACAACAAATCCACAAAGTCGAAATGAAAGTATTAAGATCAATAGCGGGCTTATCATTAAGAGACAGACAAAGCAACAGAAGTATACGAGAACGATGCGAAATTCAAAATATTAACAGGTGGATAAAAACAAGAAAGAAAAACTGGAACGAACATGTAAACCGAATGGAACCAGATAGATTAGCGAACATCTGTAAAAACAACAAGCCGTATAGCAGAAGACCCGTTGGAAGGCTGCCGAAAAGGTGGAAAGACAATGTACAGTCAACAACAACTGAAACAGAATAAGAGGCAGACAAACAGGAGTAATCCTAATCGCACGAAGAAGAAGAAGAAGAAGCTATTTATACCCTTTTTATGGTAAGCGGGAACCAGGCCTAATAGATAAAAAGAGCTAGAACGCGTTATAGCTCTAATACACATAAAAAAATCAAAGAGTTTACTTATACTTACAAGGAAAGACAATAAAATTAGAACAAAGTATCGGTAAAACGCAGTTCGGCTTAGTATGCGGTTTTGGAACGCGAGAGTACCTCTTTGCAATGCGAGGCTTGGTTAAAAAATGCCTAGATCAACAAAAATATTTTTACGCCAGCTTTATTGACTATGAGAAAGCGTTCGACACCATCAAACATGACAAACTTATAGAACTATTACATCTTTCAGAACTTGACACTAATGACATCCAGATTATTAAAAATCTGTATAGGAATCAGACAATCCACATAAAGTATGGAAATATCTTCTTCTTCTTTGAGTGCCTCTCCTATCGGAGATTGGATATCATTAGGGCGATTCTAATTTTATTTACTGCTGTTTTGAACAATTCGTTAGTGGTACAGCCAAACCACTCTTTCAAATTTCTCATCCAGGACATTCTTCTACGGCCTGGATTTCTTCGTCCTTGGATTTTTCCTTGCATTATATTTTGTAGGAATGTGTACTTTTGTCCCCTCATCAGGTGGCCTAAGTATTCAAGTTTTCTCTTTTTTATATTCAGTAGAACTTCTGGCTCGTTATTTATTCTGCGTATTACTTCTTCATTTGTAATTTTATCCACCCAACTTATTCTTAGTATACGGCGGTAGCACCACATCTCAAAGCTTTCAAGATTTTTAATATTCCTCTGTTTAAGAGTCCATGACTCAACACCGTAGAGCAAAGTACTGAATACATAGCATTTTAACATTCTAGTTCGTAGATGAATACTAATACCACGATTACAAAATAATTTTTTCATTTTTATAAAAGTAGACCTGGCAATTTCAATACGTCTTTTATCTCGTGATTTTGGTCACCTGTTTCATCGATAAGGGTTCCCAAGTATTTGTATTCGTTTATTTTTTCAAAGATATATGGTGGGTTCAAACATAATAATTTCTAAAAGGGTTACACAGGTCTGCATTCTTTCGCCACTGTTATTCCAATACAGAGGGGTTGATTGACCAATACAGAGGTACTGAGACAAATGGGTAAAGAGATGGCATTGTTATCAACTGCCGAAAGGAGAAACGCATCATATCTGAGCAAAGTGTTCCGTAACAATAGGTATAGTCCGCTACAACTTATAGTGGAAGGCAAGATCGATGGTAGAAGAGGTTTGGGCAGAAACAAAAAACCCTGGTTGATAAAGTTAAGGGAATGGTTCCAAATATCAGAAGCTGCGAATATAAGATATGCGGCACATAAAGAAGAACCTCAAGATACGTCAAGGAGCAGCAGATAGAATAACATGCTTCTGTCAAGTCTGCCGGGTTTTGCCATTCAGTTAAGGCCATCGGTACATAATTCGCAAATATTTTACGGCTATCCCTACTTTTTCTGTCTTTACACGGCAAATTACGTGTAGTAAAATTCACACTGGTATGGATATGTAAACATTACTACAATGTCATTCTACTTGAAAATGTCATCATTAACTTTAAAGAGATGGCTTTTGAATGTTCTTGGATAACTGTTATTTGTATAATTGCAAATTATTAATTCAGTTAATAAATGTAGTTAATTTTTTCACTAACTATGTATTCAGTGATTGTAATAATTTATATGTACAACAAAAACTAATACTCGCTCGAGAAAAGAGGAAAAGTGTTAAAGTGATTTTTTAATAATACATATATTGTTACTATGGAATGTCTACAATTTTGAACATCTTTAACAAAAAAATACTTGGATCACAGAATATATCCTGATGTATTCCTGCTTGGATCTTCCATAAATAATAAACAATAAATAACTTTTTATTAAGTTCACGTCTTAAATCAATTATTTATCAAATACACTATCAATATACAGAGAGCGCGTAAAGGTTGGAATAAATTCAGTTTCTCGATAACGGACGATTTTGGAAAATATTCCGAAACAGGTCAATTTTTATTTTTAAATTACGACTTTTTGGCATATATATCATACTAGTGACGTCACCCATCTGGGCGTGGTGACGTCATCGATGATTTTTTTAAATGGGAATAGGGGTCGTGTGATAGCTCATTCGAAAGGTAATTTAATTCTCTTACAGGGTGTCCAAAAAAATGTTTTTAAATTAAATTTATTGACATAAAAAGAAGAATGCATGTAATTTATTTGGTCCAAAATACATTTTACTGCTCTCAGAAAACAGAAAAAAAAGTTTATTTGAAAAATAATCATTGCTTTTGGCTTAAATTACATGTTCAAACTGTCAAGAGGAAGGTGGGTGGCGGCTTTAATATTGAATTTAAGCAAAAAACAATATTTATTTATCAAATAAACTTTACTTCCTGTTTTCTGATAACAGTAAAATGTACACACATTCTTCTTTTTATGTCAATCAATTTAATTAAAAAAAAATTTTTGGACACCCTGTATAAATTATTATGTTAATGTTTATATTACTGAATAGAGAATTGAATTATCTTTTAAATGAGCTATCACACGACCCCTATTCTCATTTAAAAAAATTATAGATGACGTCATCACGCCCAGATAGGTGACGTCACTAGTATGACGTCACATTTTAGTTGCATGACAAAAAGTCGCAATTTAAAAATAAAAATTGACCTGTTTCGGGATTTTTTTCCAAAATCGTCCGTTCTCGAGAAAATGAATTTATTCCAACCTTTACGTGCTCACTGTATATTATTTAATCAACAACTCAAAATATTCCCGATGCCATGTCAAATATTTAAAACTGTCACTGTCTTGTCATCATATTCTATTTGACTCAGTGCGTTGTATGACAAAGATAGTGAATGTTCGATTTGGAAAATATCACCACGGACATAGTGTCCATTTTTTTCGAATCCTGAAAAAAACT
Source organism: Diabrotica virgifera virgifera (assembly GCF_917563875.1). Lineage (NCBI taxonomy): Eukaryota > Metazoa > Arthropoda > Insecta > Coleoptera > Chrysomelidae > Diabrotica > Diabrotica virgifera. The sequence continues at coordinate 199,028,482 of NC_065449.1, read as the reverse complement.
AATAAATATTTTTTAAAAATTTAAACGCAGAATGAAAGATTAAGAGGGCCGAAAGTCCCTTTGAATAAATAAAAAGTTTCTTTTGAATGAGATATTTGAAATTAAAAATCACACTACATTTTCTCTTAGTTTTTCAGCCCTGTAATTTATTAAAATAAACATAGAAGTTTTCAGGGACTTTCCGCCCTCGGTAAGAACGTAATCTTTCATTCTGCGTTTAAATTTTTCAAAAATACTTATTAGTTTTCTCAGGATTCGAAAAAAATGAATCCCTATTTGAATAGCATTGCAGCTGAAAATACGTACCCATCCCCTTAACATCAAAGTTATAATATGCTCGAGTCAAAAGTGTTTTGCTAGATTTAGTCAAATAGTAACTAGGTATTCAAAGAATTTGATTGTTCAAGCGATATAATATTCTGTTAGTTGTTTACATACTATAACAAAATACATGTATCTTACAAGAGCAAAAATAACATTAACGTTACTAAACAGTGCAATAGTGACTTTTTCAGTGAGAGAAGTGAATATGAGTAAGCTTGCAATGTTGCAAGATCTACTTGTTGCATATTCATTTCTTGAAGTTCCAACGCTGTATACCGATGATCCCAAACCATATATGATTTTAAGAATGTCGCGAATCGAAGCATTACATTTTAGTTAAATCTGACAGTGTTGTCAGAATATTTATATAAATATTTGCCAGAATATTAATAATTAAAATATTTTACCGAAAAAATAAATAAACATAGAATACAATTTAGTATACAATGTCCGAATATATCAATGACATAAAATATTTATATTTACGTCGTTGATAAATTTCTAACCTAGAATTACAATTGGCATTTTATCCGTTAAAATTGTGAAACATACTATCACGATAGATTACTTTTGTTTCAAATTATCTTTATTCGCATCATGGATTGGTTAGCTATTTAGGAGTATTGTAATTGTCAACCAATTATACATCTATAAGTATAAGTAGCTTTAATATGGAAATGTCCTTCAACGAATACATACTTATTATTATTATGTAGGATAAGGTAGGATAGAAAATGTTAAGTAGATAGGTATAGGAAAATATATAGTAAAATAAATTAGCCAAATTGTGAATCGGCGAATGAGCCTTGAAGGGCCCGTAGTCATACAATTCCAAAGGAAAAAAAAAGACTACTTCATCTTTGAAAAAAAAAAGAATACATACTTTTCGAAATTCATGTATAATAATCAAGGACATACGTTTTTTTCTGTCACTTCGAGCTTAATGCGTTAGAGCGAATTCGACAAACTATGACGCACTGAAAAAAGGGTTTGGGATCAACTGTACTCGTACATTTATTATTCTAAATATTCTCCAAGCATTTAAATACTTAAACTATAACAACAAGATAATAATAATAATAATAATTTTGTGTGGTATTTTGGCCGGGGAGATCCTTTCGGACAAGTCCTAGCGCCATTTGCATCTTTAACCCTGTTTGAAGTAGCTAGTGTCAATGCTCACACTAGCCGAGGGGATCGACGGCTTAACGTACTCTCCGAGGCACGGTGAACGGCTTGTATCATTTTTAGGAATGAAAATGGATTGTAGGTGCCGGAGCTCGGACCCATGCGCTCTGGCTTATGAGGCCAGTACCATGCCGTTGAGCTACGGCCGTCCAAAAGATAACAATAACATAAGACAACAATCGCAACTACTGAAAAAAAACTTTAGAATATTGTTTACCTTGTCAATATGTTCATGCCAGTACTCGTCATGTCTAGTTTTTGGGTCAACATTGGTAAGTCTAGAGAAAAATGTCGGATAGGTTAAATATAAACTATCGGCTTGAATACCAAAATTCTGAGCAATGGCTTCTTGAATTTTGCTTCTTACTAAATGGTAAATTGTCCTTTCAGATTCTGTCAAAATATTTTTGCTGCCACTCTGTTCATAGATATTTATAAACCTATCTTTGTAGGATAGGGCTCCTGTGTGTAAATCAATTATGGATGCTCCACCTGAAGATCCACCTTGTGCCATTACTATAAAATAAATAAAATTATAAAACAGTTTATAATAGTACATATAACCGATTATAGTTCTTCCACTCTTATCTTTGCACATCATCATTATTCGTCTTAGGAAATCATCCATCTAGAAAATAAACCAATATATGTAAGCCAAACATACATCCGTTATAAGAATTAGAAAATGGCTAATACAGTTGAACCCACTTATTAGAATACCGGTTATACGAATATCTCGGTTTAAGGAATAAAAATTTAAAGTCACAAAACGTTTCTAGAAGCTACCAATGATCGGTTATTAGAATATCCCGGTTATAGGAATACTTTTGCTTGGCACGAAGACTATTCCAATAAGCGGGTTCAACTGTATTATAATGGACGTTTTTATACTTCTCTTTTTATATCATTTATTGGCATATTTATAGGTTGTCCAATAACATCTCCAGTAACAGTCCGATGACTGAACATCGCGAATTGAAAAGAAGCAAATATATATGGTGCAAATATATCGTCAGATCATGTTCCTGTTGCTGGTAAATTTAGGATTAGATTTAAGAAGGTTACAAAAAAGAATATTTAGTAACAAAAAATGCGATATGAGAAGACTAAAATGTAAGGAAACAAAAGAGAGTCGCACAGATTCTTTAAAAGAAGCTAAGTAACATGAAGGAAACATATAAAGAAAACAAAAACCCTCAAAAATATTTAATATTACTCCGTTGACTTGGTTTTAGCACGTCAACAGCTAAATTTTAGCTTTAGCTTTTAATAAGGGCCGGTTTTTCAGTGCTGGGTTAACCTAATTATTTTTTGGTCACCGAAATATTCATGGTTCAGTTTTTCAGTACTAGATTAGAGTTTAAACTCGTTTAAGTTAACCAAGATTTTAACCGGTCCTCGTTAGATGGTTTAACTCAGAATTTTGCGGTTACGCTTGCGCATGGGTGCAGTGAATGCATCAGATGTTACCTGCCTGACAGAAGAGATTAGTTGGGTTATGTTATTTTGTTTTTATCGCGGGAAGTATTCTAGTACCTCCTTATTATTATAATGAAATTATTATACATTATTATCGAAATTATAAATTATTATTATCGTTATTATATAGGAAGCAATTATAACGACATATTATATTTAAATATATTATTGGGACCGTGCACGTTCGGCAAAGCGACACCTATTTCTACGCTCTGCAACTTTATTCGCACTTTTAATTATATTGGCCAATTATATTAGTCCTGGTTACTGGATAATTGTCAAGGCCATAGTCCAAAAAAATAATAAGAAAAAATAAGATTCCGGTTATGTTATTAAAACGTAAACAATTGTATGTAGTAAATAAAATTAGTTATTAAAATACAATTAATTGCTGCACGCAAAATACAATTAATTAAATTAAATTTATAATAATTGAATATCGTATCAATATTGTGGAGCAACATACAATTTTTCTTCTTCAATGACAGTTGATATGAAATGTACGTCAATTTGACAATTTCAATTGACAATATGAATTATTTAAGAAAGTTGCAATATTTCTCCGCTATTCGCGCACGATCGTTTCTCAATTATTCCCTTCCAAGTACTTGCACACCGCGAATAACTGTAACAGGTACCTATGTTTACACATCTGTAACAGGATTTAATGCATGATTCCTAGTAATATTTTAAAACGATAATTTTATATTTGTCTATTACCAAACAGTTTGACTCCTTATTTCCTGGTCAATCTGTTCAAGTTCAAATAGTGATAAAACCGTGGCATTTGACAAACGAAATCGGTAAAAAATGTCTACATCGTCCCAGTAATTGTAATGCTATGAAACCTGTTATGAAACCGAGGTAGACGTTATGAATGAACTAAATAAAGATTCCGAACTTGATACTGCATTAATAATTTTTTAAATTTGGTTATGAAATTGTTTTTCATTTATTTTTCTGTCAAATTGATCATTATTTCTCGAATTGCACATGCGCAAGTACAGTTACTGCTGCCAACAGAAGAAAAAAAGTGGTTAGCTAACCGAGATTTTCTTAACTTGGTTTAAAGCACTGAGAAACGCTATGAGGGTTAAAATATTGGTTAAAATTTAAACTAGGTTAGCTAACCAAAATTTTAACCGGTCACTGAAAAACTGGGCCTAAATAGCTAAATGCCAATTTAGAGGTTAAAATCATATCGCACCCCGACTTCGTTAGTGCCATAACCCTAAAAAAATGGAAAATCTTTTTTTTGGCCTAACACGTTCTTTTAGGCATTGTCTTCATTGTGGAATAATGTCACATAATTTAGTTATTTTAAAATTCAAATATTGCGCCTGTGTCGTTATTACCTTTTCTGGTTTTGGCGCTCCCAGCATTATATAGCAAGCCCGCCACCTACCATTTTGTATCACGCTGTGGTCGAGAGTGGATGCGTGGTAAGTACCGTTCATTTTTGAATATTGTCCTAACATGTCATAATGCATTTGTTTGCCAAGAAAAATTACTCAAGTAAAACCTGTGTAAGTGTCATGATCTGTAAGAAGGCGGGTTGATACGCCCTAATCCTTAAATTTTGAATATATAAATTCTTAATCTAATAAATCAAACACTGTCAAAACAAAATTTACAATAATTATTAATTGTCCGTAAGCAAATTAATCACCGACCATCGTTCTATGGCTGTTTGTTCAATACATGGTGTTGTGTATGGACAGGAGGCTTAAATTAATTGTTTCAGTTTCTGTGAGTAGGAAAGAGACATACATATAAAAATGCAATATAAAAAATAATTCGAGAATAATGTCATACTTATGCATAGATACAATGGAAGAACTATATATAGTATGTTACAATTGAACCAAAATATGGCATAACCCAGACATCCCAAGTCAAAGTTATCCTCCAACACCAAATTGTTCTATATGGTCCACATAATGTTCAGAAAAAAGTCACACCATTTTGAGCGTCGGGTTTAGGGGGAGAGGGGGGAGAAATCGGTAAATTCGTAGTTTTTACGTTTTTCGGCAATATTTCTAAAACTATGCGGTTTAGCATGAACAACCCTCTATAAATGTTCTACATTAAATTTGAAATAAAAAAGGTACTATGCATAATCCTTCTAAAATGAACGGCTCCAAAGTTACGGAGGTAGTATATATTATAGTATAATTGGTCCAAAAAAGGCCTAACCCAGACATCTAAAGTAAAAGTTTTCCTCCAACACCAAATTGTTATATATGGTCCACATATTGTTCAGTGAAAAGCTACACCATTTTGAGCGTCCGGTTTGGGAGAGAGATGGGGGAGAAGTCGATAGATTAGTAGTTTTTTTACGTTTTTCGTCAATATTTCTAAAACTATGCTTTAGCGTAAATAATGTTCTATACAAAAATGTTCTACATAAAATTTAAAACAAAAAAGGACCTATACATGACTGTTATAAAATCAACGGTTCCAGACTTACGGAGGGTGAAAAGTGGAGATTTTAGATACTTTTTATATTTTTTGGGCAAGTTATGATGATTTTGGGTGGTGAGGTTGACAATTTTCTTCAAGGGCTTATCACTAACATAACATCGGCTGCTGAAATAGCAAATTTTATTTACAAAACACAATCATGTTAAAGAAAATTTCTTTCATCAGTAATAATATTATAAATTGCCCAAAAAATATAAAAAGTATCGAAAACCTCCACTTTTCACCCTCCGTAACTCTGGAACCGTTGATTTTATAACAATTATGTATCGGACCTTTTTTGTTTTAAATTTTATGTAGAACATTTTTGTATAGAACATTGTTTACGCTAAAGCATAGTTTTAGAAATATTAACGAAAAACTACTATTTTATCGACTTCTCCCCCATCTCCCCCCCCCCAAACCGGACGCTCAAAATGGTGTAACTTTTTACTGAACAATATGTGGTCCATATAGAACAATTTGGTGTTGGAGGAAAGGACTTCCCCCCCCCCCCCAAACCGGACAACCGGACGCTCAAAATGGTGTAACTTTTTACTGAACAATATGTGGACCATATAGAACAATTTGGTGTTGGAGGAAAACTTTTACTTTGGATGTTTGTGTTAGGCCTTTTTTGGACCAATTATACTATACTACCTCCGTAACTTTGGAACCGTTCATTTTAGAAGGATCATGCATAGAGCCTTTATTATTTCAAATTTAATGTAGAACATTTTTGTATAGAAGATTGTTCACGCTAAACCGCATAGTTTTAGAAATATTGGCGAAAAACATAAAAAACTACGAATTTGCCGATTTCTCCCCCCTCCCCCCTCCAAACCCGACACTCAAAATGGTGTGACTTTTTTCTGAACATTATGTGGACCATATAGAACAGTTTGGTGTTGGAGGATAACTTTCACTTTGGATGTCTGGGTTTGGGTCTAGTTATACCATACTAATATAAACATATTAATTAACCAAACGACCACGAAATTAGAAAAGATATTTTACATTGATATTAGGTATATTTCCACCTTTATTCATGAGTAGCAGCTTTTGTTTAGGAATTTTGTCTTTAACTTCCAATTGATTTGTTACCCTTTCATTAAACTCTCATGCAAAATCAGACTGCTATTTCACCAACGTAAGTCGTGTCATTTGACATGTACTACGTGTTCCACTTATTAAAATGCCCAGATGGTGATAAATACCAGTCTGAATTTTGCATGAGAGTTAAAAGAAAAAGTAACAAATCAATTGGAAGTTCTGTCCGACAAAATACACGGAACCTTTTCGTAGTCTGAAAGTTCCAAATTTTTAACCTGTTCCACAATTAAAACTTCCCCTGTTCCAGTGTTCCCATACATCAAAGTTTGTCCGACTAGACACCATTAAGCTATAACAAATTTTCAGATTGCTATTAATCAACTTTTTTTGGTACGCGCGATCCAGGCCTATTATCGAACATGCTATTAAATAGGCTAACACCGATTGTAGAGGATTTCATAGTGGAATACCAAGCGGGCTTCAGAAAAAATAGATCGGCCATAGATGAGATTTTTACTCTAAGGCAGCTGCTTGAAAAAGGATGGGAATTCAATAGAACTATCCATAATCTCTTTATAGATTTCCGACAAGCATAGGATAACATTAAAAGGGATCAGATTTGGAATGCACTGGCAGAACCTTCAGTTCCAAAAAAATTTATCCAGCTTGTTAAGATATGCGTGAATGGCTGTAGACCCAGAGTACGAATAAGTAACAAACTCTCAGAATCGTTCAAAATAACCAGTGGCCTGAAACAAGGAGATGCACTGTCACCTCTCCTTTTTAATATAATCCTGGAGAAAGTAGTAAGAACACCACAAATTAGAACAAAATTACTGACAGTAAATGGACCAAAATTACTACTAGCATACGCGCATGACATTGACATTGTGAGAAACACAGTCACCAATGTGAAGGAGACTTTCAATAAATTGGAGGTAGAGGCAAAGAAAACTGGTTTAAGGGTAAATGAAGAGAAAACCAAATACATGTGCATCAACAGACAAAAGAGACGAAATAGAATAAGGCAAAATGTTACGATAGACCCATGTAACTTTAAAAGAGTGGAGAGTTTTAAATACCTAGGAGCAACAATCACTGCAGATAACGATATCACGGAGGAGATTAAAGGGAGAATTCAGGCAGCAAACAGATGTATGTATAGCCTCCACGATACTATTAAATCTACGAGCCTAACACGAGCATCAAAGATCAGAATATATTTATAAAACAGTGATTAGACCGGTGCTCATGTATGCGTGTGAGACGTGGACTCTGACCAAAGCAATTGAAAGAAAACTTAGATGAAAACAAGCATGTGTGTGTGTGTGTGTAGCAACCAATACCAAATGAGAACGAATGCTGAGGTCACACAGATGTATAGGGAGAGCGACATAGTCCAAGAAATTAAATCTCAGCGTCTAAGATGGGCTGGCCATGTCCACAGACTCCCTAATAATTGCCTTGCCAAGCTGAGCTGGGAGGAAGCTCCCACAGGAAGAATGCGCTTAGGACGCCCAGGAATGCGATGGAGAGACAATATATGGTCAGATTTAAGAACAATGGGGCTACCCACTGACCCAACTTCCATGGACGACCGTTCGAGATGGAACGAGTTGTGCAGTCAGACAAGACCCACCCCGGGTTGTAGTGCTACCAGAAGAAGAATATTGACAGCTATGTACAACTAAAAATTGCTTTCAACAACTTCTGTTCCTCACTCAATATTTTATTGTTTTCCTTTTCTTTGTTTTATCGGATTATCCTTTGGAGCTTGCCATCCACTCTTTGGAGGAAATGTCCTGGCTGAGAAATCTCAGAGAATGGTTTGGATGCAGCTCAACTGAACTCTTTCGGGCTGTAGTGTCGAAAGTGAGAATAGTAATGATGATTGCCAACCTTCGTCGCGGAGATGGCACGTAGAGAAGAAGAAGATCCTCTCTTTGTGAGCACACACACACACATCATTTGGAGCTCTCCTTGTAATGCTGAGCTACAACCACAGACATAATAAAAATAGACTAGGTAATGTATGGGCCGCTCTGTGCATCGAGGTGTAACACCAATATCAAGGACGTCATTGGCCAATATTCACTTTGAGTGGTCTAGCCATCTTTGTCTGTCGCATGCGTGGGATCGTTTGTTTAACAGAGATAGATAGATCACCGATCGACCGCCTGTGCGCTATGCTATTTTGCTCAGTATGCCTTGTTTATCCTTATTATGTCTATGGCTACAACTCTTGTTTGATATTATTGTGTATGAACTAGTTGCTCCCTGTTTGATTTCTAAATAATAATATATCTATCTTGTAGTCCTATCAAATGATCTGTACAAAACGTATTGCATACGGCTATTCATAATATCTAAAGCCGGACTCAAACGACTCGTGTACTTGGCGAATAATCGTCACTTGCGTATACTTGCCATGTCGTCTGAGTGGGTTACTCGTACAATTATTTGTCACTAGTTGCCACTCGTTCGTCTTCCAACTGTTGTCGGTAAAAAAGACCCGAGTCAAAGGGATCACGATTATTCGCACACTTGCGAAGTACATACTTGTCTATACTTGCAGAGGCGATCAAACGAAATGTATAAATAATTGGCATTTACTGCGACTATTCATTTAGACCAGTGCATTTAGCACTAAAAACACCGGAATAAATCGATTTTTAAATACACCACCTAGAGACTTGCTCTCCTTTAAAGGGTACATAACCTATTTTGTTGAGTTGAAAAGAAAACAGTTGTTTTCATAGTATGTATTTGTTTTCATGTTTTGTTGTTTTTATATTTAACTTTTAAGGTTAACTTTACAGTCAATAATAATATATTATATTATTACTAGGATTCATTAATTGTACTTTAAAAGCACAATTATGTATAATTTTTAAACGTCTAGTTCAAGAAATTTATTGTATTCAGAAGACCAAAAATGAACCAGAACGGATTAAGAACAAACTGTTTTGAACAATAATAATATTATTATGATGATCTGGATTTTTATCAAAGATTTAGGTTGAAAACAAACAATTTTGTGCCTTCTTAAACAGAAAACCAAATAACTTTCACTATTACGTAAGTGACTAAAAATTTGTTGATATTAAGTAAAAACAATGCTGTTTATTTATTTTAGAGGTGGATACATTACTCCCATGCAACAAATTATGTTGGATTTTATGCATCAGGAAGTATGCAATTAAATGTAGCTGATTTTAAGGCAGTGTCCAGAGGTTCAGCAAGTAGAATTATAAAAATAGTATCCTTTACAATTGCAAGAATCATCAAGAGCTGGAAAGCTGTTGAAGATTTTTACAAGATTGCTGTATTCCCTAGAATAATGAGTGCAATGGGTTATACTTTAATTAAAATAGATTCTGCAGGTGTTCAGGATGCAGAAATTTTCAGGTCCAGAAAATCATTTTTTGCATTGAATGTCCAGTCAGTGATGCAAAATTTAAAATTTGAGATATTGTTGTACTGTGGCCATCAAATAAGACAATTTTAATAATAGTAGGCTGAAGCATAATTTAGGGGCTTAGAATCACACAAACATAGCTACATTTTGTTTTATTTTCGTCTACAGAAATATTAGGGTTACGGTAACTGAACGTTATATGTAATGCATGTGCAAATCAGAACTAAAGCAGGTGGACATACGTTCGTGTGAATCTTAAATAAGAAGTTTAATGTAGTTATGTTTGTGTGACCCTAAGCCCCTGAATTTTGAAAGTGGTATCTTTGGCCATTACATATTGGTTGGTGACAATGATGAACAAGGAATGTAGTAGAACAGCAATATGGATTGTGGAAATGAAGATTTCCTATACTCGGCTTAGAAATGAGACTACAATTAGACAACATGACTGTGATTGTTGCAACTAGAGTGCTTCATAATATTGACATTGATATGGATGACAATTTTCCTGTGAATAAAACTGAAGATGAAGCAAACGATGAATAATTACAACCGATTAAAAATAATAAAAATATTTCAGAAAACAATATAACACTAAATAATACGTGTTAATAAATGAACACTGGTAGATTGTAAATATATTTATTAATAAAAGCAAAATGAATGTATTAACCTTTTTATTTATTGTAATTTATCCCAATTTTTTTATATACCTGGATCCCACGTACCAAAAAAAAGTTGATTAATAGCAAGCTGAAAATTTGTTAATAGCTTAACGGTGTCTAGTTGGACAAACTTTGATGTATGGGAACATTGGAAGTTCTAATTGTGTAACAGGTTAAAAATTTGGAACGTCCAGACTACGAAAACGTTCCACATATTTTGTCAGACAGAACTTTCAATTGATTTGTTACCATTTCATGCAAATATCAGACTGGTGTTTGGTGTTTATCACCAACTGGGCATTTTAATGAGTGAAACACGAAGAACATGTCAAATGACAGGAATCATGTTGGTTAGTAATAGCAGTCTGATTTTGCATGAGCGTTTAATGAAAGGGTAACAAATCAATTGGATGTTCTGTCCGACCAAATACATGGATGTTATCGTAATCTGACTTTCCAAATTTTTAAACTGTTCCACAATAATTAAAAGTTCCAGTGTTCCCGTACATCAAAGTTTGTCCGACTAGACACCATTAAGCTATTACCAAATTTTCAGCTTGCTATTAATAAACTTTTTTTGGTGCGCGGGATCCAGGCCTATTAGTTTTATTTTTAAATCCAATAATTTTATTTTTTTATATTCTGCTTTTTCTCTTTTTATCCTTTTTTTCCTTCTGTTCTGTAAATATGCAATGCAAATGAACATTAGCTTGCCTGTACATGATACTCAATTATTTAGATAATTTAAATGATCTTTAACAAATAAAATATTGTACCGACCTTTCCTTTATTCTTCACATTTACATTTATTTACTATATTTCTATAGCTTTCTATCTTTTGTAAGATTTTTTTTGCGGTTTTTGGGGTCGCTGAATACGAATACGCCATCAGAACCGACCACCTGGTACACAATGCTAAGGCATGTTATTTTCAGGAGTTTGGAGGGTTTTTGGGCATCAGGTGCAACGGGGGGTCGGTTTTGATGGCGTATTTTTGCTCAGCTACCCCAAAAATTCCCGAGTAATATGTTTGCATAAATTTAGTGACGAAAACCCTCTAAACTCTAGATGACGTGCCTTAGCAGTGAACCTGGACACCAGGTGCCCCGATGGTCAGTTCTGATGGCGTATTCGTCCTCAGCGACCCAAAAACCCCAGAGTAACAAAATCTGGCCCTAATAAGGACACTTATTTTGACATGTTTATGCACTGTTGGATGCATATCATGCACTATAAAATGCAACTATGCATTTCGAGCCATGTTTCTATTGTTGACTTTTTACTGATGTCATCCTGAACACAATGAAGAAAGTTGTAACTTTCTACGTGCTGTATTTAAATATCGATTTATTTTTTCCTAAATGTCCTGGTCTATTTATTAGTAATCAATACCACTGATTCATTTGTCAAGATCGTTAAGCCAAATGTTTACGCTCGCGTACTTGTACATTGTACACGTCGTGTAAGTGCCCTGTTTGTCATTGCAATCGCACACTCGTATACTTTCCAAGTATGCGAATAATTCTGTACTTGCGAAGTACACGAGTCGTTTGAGTCCGGCTTAAGGGTAAGAACAGAACAAGTGGGTCGAGGTGTAGGTGTAGGCCGCGGTGGATGCTACTAGTTGAGTCGCGGTCGATGTCGACAGCACATAGCAAGGAGGTCACCTGCGCTGTCAGTCGAGCTAAAGCCACTATCAAGTGAAGTAGTTTAATGAAATTTGAATGACAAAAAGACTGCTTTTGCGATGTTGTGCCAGTCAAGTGATGATAGTGATGAAATGTCAGCTGTAAATAATCAGATCCTCCTTCATATTTCAAAAATTTACTGAATTTAATTACTTTAGAAATTCAAAAATAAACTGAATACAAAAAAGGGATTATATTATAAAAAGTATCAACTCAGATAGCGCAATTAACGACAACTTGGCTTCGAACATACCAATCACAGGGAAGCATTCTTTTATGCCGGGAAGTAGACATCCATGTAAAACAAACTCATTTTATTTTCAAAAGCATCGATGTAAACCTCCTAGATGGCATCGCGCTAACCCTCCACCGCGACTTATCTGCTCTGTTCTCTTCCATTCAGTACAATGTGTTTGTTTTACATGGATATCGACATCGAGCGCGACCTACACCTCCACCTCCACCGCGACCCACTTGTTCTGTTCTTACCCTTAGACAAGTTTGACATCCTGGGTAAACTGTTTTCAACAGCTCATAATTAAGACCATATTGACATCTTTTTTATCAAAAATAAAATTACACTGCTACATTATATAACTTACTTCTAACAGCTAATCTCAATAAAATGTCTGCCTCCTGGTCAGTAACGATTTTGTCACTCACAAACCTTCCACACTTTTCTGGAATACAGGATTTATACTGTTTTATATCTTCTACAAATTCAGGGCCACACTCCACGACTTGGGATCGTCTATTGTAGACAGTATTTTGTTTTGCTAGAACTGTTTCATTGGTACTTTTTGAGAAATACCAAAGATAAACAAGAACACCTATAATCATCACACCTCTGCTCCACACCCTTTGTGAAGGGAATCTAGGTAAAGGTCCATATTTACTGAAAAATTATAAAATATTTAATTTTGTTTTAAAGGTCCAAATAAAAACATTATTTGATATTGTTAAAAAGTTGTTTTATTTTAACATCTGTGATAAATAATAAAATCAACACTTCAAAGACAAAGTGGATGGCAGTTGGAAAGATTAATAATGATCAAGGTCTGCTTTCTCTTGATGGAGAGGAGATAGAACGGATAAATAATTTCAAGTACCTTGGCAGCTGGTTAAATGTAAATTGTGACTCTGATGAAGAGATAATAACTAGGATCGAAATATCACGGAAGGCTTTTATGACCTGGAAACCTTTATGTAACAGAAACCTGTCGATGAATATTCGAAAGAAGGTCCTGAAATGTTATGTGTGGTCTATCCTATTATATGGTTGTGAGACATGGACGTTAAAAACCACAATGCTAAACAAATTAGAAGCATTAGAATTGTGGCGCTATCGACGAATCCTAAAGATATCGTGGGTTTCGCACACTTCCAATGAAGATGTTCTTCAAATGATGAATTCAGAACATCTGCTCATAAGCATCATAAAGAAGAGAAAAACAGAATACTTCGGCCATATAATTCGAGGACCTAAATACCATCTGCTTCGCCTTATAATACAAGGAAAAGTGGAGGGAAAGAGATGGATTGGTCGAAAGAAACTTTTATGGCTGCGTAACATTAGATAATGGTGTGCCATTGTCTAATATTACGGACAACGTTTCAATACAGACACGGCACCTAAAGAAGAAGAAGACAAATAATTGGCAAAAACTTTAACACTCTCACCGCCAAATGTAACATTAATCCACACTCTGTATTGACAAGCATGTAACATTAACATTAATGTAGGGGAGAGGCTTGTATACCTTGAACCGGATTTTTTCAAAGCTCAAATATTTTTAAGTTTTTAAATTTTAAGCAAAAATTTTTGGACTAACTTGTAGCTTATACACCATAGTATACTATATTCAAAGGTTATTTTAATAAAACAAAACCAAACACATTTTTTAGAATTTTATTTATTAGAGTTAATTTGGTCCAAGATACAAACCAGTCCTGTACCTTGAACAATGTAGCCTTGTACGTTGAACCACCTGTAAACCTTTAAAAATATATACAACAAATTATGTTATTCAACATTGAGAACCTCTCAAAATCTAAGTCAAACATATGTACTCCTTTTTACCTTTCAGACAACCCAGCCTTACTTGGTGGTTTAAGTTTGAGCAAGACATCTTCAATGTCAGTGTCAAATTGTTGATCACTTGGGCCAGAAAATTTGTTGTTGTTCAGAATAATCTTCACTCAGAGTATGTTATATTAATATTCGTATATTCGTACTTATGCGAGTGTAACATTCACGTACCTACACTGCAATAAATAGGGTTTGAAAGTAAGGGGGTTGAATGGTTAAAAACCATTTATTAGGTCATTTAACAAAATAATAATATTATTTTATTATAGTTTTGGTGCATGATGAAATAATTTAAAATATTATTGGCTGCGAGAGTGTTAAAAAATTTGTAGTTACAATTTTTAACTTTCAGAATGAAAGAAAACAGTGACCCACCAACCTAAATATAAATCATAAAAATGCAAGGTTTTACAAAAATTGCAATTAAAAGGGTATAAAAAATGAAAAAATTAATCCAAAGAACTGGAGAACTAAAGACTTCTTACACTGGAAACAAATTCTGGTTACAACCTAAATCCGAGCCTTCTACAATTTACACAGCAAACAGACAATAAATAGATGGACATGAAAATATGCATTCGCAAGTCAATTTATCTAGGTCAGGTAAAAATCCAGCTAATTTGATTCCTAGTACTCAACAGTCTTCCACTTGGTCCTTAAATCATGCTGTGGACCTGCCTCTTCTCACTACATATGTGAGGATTTTATTATGTTCAAAACAGCCTAAACAATCTAAAGGCTTGATTAGAGTTCTGTATATCAATATTTTAGTTCTTTGTGTGACTATGTTAAAAGTTTCTTTAATCAATAGTATGCTCTATTTGCTAGATATATGAGGCCCTCAAAGCAACAGTGGCCTAAGCCACAAATTGAGTATTTTTAGATTAATATATCAATAAAAGCGACAACATTAGATCTTGAGATTAACAGGAGCCTACACAACATATCCCTTTATTTGGGTAGATGGCGCTACACAATTTCTTGTTGCTTTACGTCTGTTGCCTAGACTAGATTTATTCCAAAACTTCGTTTTTGGCTCTGATAGCCTCATATGTTTGTTAATTTCTGCAGTTACTGTATTACTTTGGTTGATTTGTGAGATTAGGGGCCGGTTATTCGAACGCTAATCAAGAAGTTGATTATAACCAAGTCCCCGTAACAACCATCAAATAACAAGATCCGTCGTACGCCAATCAGTTGATTGTAATCTTAATTATCATTATGGTAATTAACATAACTGATTGATTAATTAATTATTAATTAACATAACAATTATTAAGATAATTGATTAAGTACCTAATCAATTAATCTCATAATTGTAATCAATCAGTAATCAATTATGTTTTCAGCAACCGAATCAAAGTTGACATTGACAGTTGGTGACAGTAATTAAATATTTGATAATGATCAGTTGATTCCATTTTAATTAGTATTTCAACAACCGGCCCTAAATATATGAACTCTCTTGTAAGATCATCTGGTTTTGCTACTTGCATATTATTTGTTACCTTCATATACTTAGTTTTACTAGTATTAAAGTGTGGGCCCCTCTTTTTGCTGCTGCTTCCAATACAGTGAATGATTAAGTCATTCTTTCTTCTTGCTATAATATTGATGTCATCCACATATTTTAGTATTTATACACACATATTGATAAGGGTTACTTTTGTTGTTATTCCAAATTCTCTAATAGCTTTCTCTAGGGCAATGTTGACTAGAAGGCACTTTAGGCTATCTCCCTGTCTATGTCCTATTTGTGTCTGGAAAATTCTTGATACTCTTTTCTGCACTATAACCTTACACTCTACTGTTGAGAGGGTTGCTTTCACAAATTTCACCAAGTGTATTGGGATATTGAATTCAACCATGGCGTTATAATATAGTGTCTTTCTGTCTACACTATCATGCAGACAATACCATAGCTACACAATTTAGATACTTTTTGACTTAATTTATTGATAATCCCAGACAAGAGTGTAAGTCAGAAATAAATAATGTGAAAATCATTATAATGACATAAACTATTTACCTAAAAGAAAAAGTAAAATATATTTAACCCTTTGAGTATATATTTAACCTTTTTGATGTTTTGGTAGAGTAAGTGGATTATTCAGATGCTTCAGAGCAAAATAATATCCACAGACATGTATGAAGATACCATAAATCTTAAGGCAACTAAGGGATGCCCTCAAGGCGGAATATTGTCACCGTCATTATGGAACATAGTTTTTGATGATTTGATGATTAGGCTAAGCTCCCAAGGAATATGGGTCCAGGGTTTCGTAGACAATGTTATAATAGTTACTAGGGAAAATTTCCCAGCACTGTTGCGGATCAGATGCGATATGCCCTTTATATAGAGAACTGGTGTCTGAAAGAGAACCTCTCCTTGAAGCCTTCTAAAAGTAAACTGATAGCCTTTATAAATAAGAGGAAGCTTACCGGACTGAGTGAGCCTTGAATAGGATCCTGAATAACAGGAGCCTGATATAAACAAATCAAACAACAGTTTTTAAAACAAAAAAATAATGCATGTATTGAAAATAGCAACAACATGATAAAAGAAAGTTGGAAAATCATCAATAATAATCAAAATAAAAATAAACCTACATTAGCAAATACAATTAAAATAAATGACAATGAAAATATAAAAACTAAAGATAAAGCCAACCTGATAAATAACTATTTCATCAATAAAAATAATAATAACAACTCCAAATTATCTCATGAAAATTAATCAATTTTCCAAGACCTTTCTTTCTCCAACTACACCTGCAGAAGTGCTGTCACTTATAAGTAAGACCACATCTAAACATGCTGAAGGTTTAGATGAAATCAATGGTAAGGTTATAAGATATGTCGCCCGTCACATATGTGAACCCTTGTCACATTTAATCAACAAATCTTTTACGACCCGCCAATTTTCCAATATAAAGGAATCAAAGGGATTTCCAATTTTTAAAAATAAAGGTTCTGCAAGTAATATTGAGAATTACCGTTTGATTTGTATACCCAGTCAGATTGCAAAGTTGTTTGAACTGGAATTCTGTGAAAGACTAAAACAAGCTATCTAGAAGCATTTCATTTACTGCCAGATGTCCAAAACGGGTTCAGGAAAGGCAAATCTATTGTAAGTGCTGTTGATGACTGTCTTAATTGTATCTATGAAGCTCTAAATGAAAAACAGAATATGTTGGTGTAGTATAATTTAGTATTCTTTTGTCATTGTTTATTTTATTGATTAATTTTGTTAATATTTTAATTAATTTAAATATAATATTTTTAATCAATTTTGTCTCACATTCAGTATATGATTACATAAGCGAAGCAAAAACATACATTTCTGCTATCAAAATTTTGGAAGAATTGTATATTAAACCTACAAATGAGATTTACGCAAGACATATTCTAGCTACAAGAAAACAACAAGTAAACGAATCTATAGATCAGTATGCACAACAGTTAAAGCTTTTGGCTAAAAATTGTAATTTTAAAGCAGTTTCTTCAGAAGAAAATAAAAATGACTATATTCGTGATGCTTTTATTAATGGTCTCGTTCAATCTAATATACGTAAAAGATTACTAGAGTTTAGTTCTTTATCTTTGGACGAAACATTATCTAAATCTAGATCTTTAGAAGATTCTCAAAAACAATCTGATACATATAATGCAGCGTTAAATAATGTAGCATCTTGTAGTCATCCAAATTCAGAACAAACTACTTTAGCTTCTGTTCAAACAAAACCTGGTCAGACTTGTTATTTTTGTGGACATCCAAGACATCCTCGATCTGTATGTCCAGCAAGGGCTGCGATTTGCCAAAACTGTCATAAAATTGGACACTGGTTTAAAATGTGCATGCAATCAAAGAAAAGTCAAACGAGATCAACTTATGCATCTACAATGGTAATCGCTTCTTCAATGGAAACACCTCAATCACTTTCAAAATGTATAGCCAAAGTAACAGTTAACCAAATTGATGCCAACGCTTTAATAGACACTGGAAGCTCAGATACTTTTTTAGATCATGAATTCGCTATTGAAAATAAGCTTAAAATTTTTCCAATACAAGGGGTCCAAGTTTCTATGGCATCTATGTCATTCTCGGCTAATATTCAAGGCTATTGTTTAATAAACATTCAGATTGATAAAGAAAAATATGATCAAACAGAAGTTTTAGTTTTATCCAATCTTTGTACAGATGTGATTTTGGGTCAAGACATTATGAAACAACATGAAAGCTTAGAAGTTAAATTTGGAGGACCAAGAAGACCTCTTAAGATATGCTGTCTTACTGAAGCTAAAATTAAGCCACCTTCGTTGTTTGCCAATTTAACAGAAAATTGTCACCCTATTGCAACTAAATCTCGCAGGCATTCACAGGAAGATGAAGAATTTATTAAACAAGAAATAAAACGTCTCCTTAAAGAAGAAATTATTGAAGAAAGCAAATCACCTTGGAGGGCCCAAGTGTTGGTAACTAAAAACGAAAATCATAAACGTCGGATGGTAGTTGATTACTCTCAAACAATAAATAGATTCACATTACTTGATGCTTATCCGTTGCCGAATATTGATTCACTGGTGTCTAGGATAGCAAAATATAAAATTTTTAGCTCAATTGATTTAAAATACGCATATCATCAAATACCAATTTACGAATCTGACAAACCATTTACAGCTTTCGAGGCAAGTGGATGCCTTTACCAATTCCGTCGTATTCCTTTTGGGGTTACCAATGGAGTATCATGTTTTCAGAGAGCCATTCATTCTATCATAAAAAAGAAAATCTACAAGGTGTTTACGCTTATTTAGATGATGTAACAGTTGGTGGTGAGGATCAAGATAGACATGATTTAAATTTACAGAATTTTTTAAATGCTGTTAAAAAATATGGGTTAACTTTAAATCAAAATAAATGTCACTACAATCAAAAAATTATAAATATTTTGGGATATACAATAGAAAACTCTACAATGAAACCTGATCCAGGCAGATTGAAGCCTCTACTAAATTTACCAGTTCCGAATGATTCTAAATGTCTTCAGAGGGCACTTGGAATGTTTTCACATTACTCAAAATGGGTTAATAATTTTTCAGCAAAAATTAGAGGTCTTATAGATTGCAAGAAATTTCCATTAGGTCCGGACTTGGTATTTGCTTTTGAGGAATTGAGAACTGATATAGCTAATGCACTTCTATGGACAATTGATGAAAAAGAAATTCTCATTGTTGAAACTGATGCTTCTGAATTTGCTATTGAAAACATTCTGCAATTGAAAAAGAAGCATATGCTTGCGTTGAAGCATTGAAAAAATGGAGACACTATCTTTTAGGAAGACAATTCAAACTAATCACAGATCAAAAATCAGTTTCGTTCATGTTTAATACAAACCAAACAAGTAAAATCAAAAATGAAAAAATTTTGCGTTGGCGTTTGGAGCTTTCTTGTTTTAAATATGATATTATCTATCGTCCAGGAAAGGCTAATGATGCAGCTGATGCACTATCAAGAATATGCAATAATATAAATAATACAAGCAAGTTATATCAATTACATTCAGATTTATCGCATCCTGGGATTACTCGTATGCACCATTTTGTAAAAATTCGAAATTTACCTTATTCTTTAGATGAAATTAAACACGTAATTACGTCTTGTCCAATCTGTGCAGAAATCAAACCCAGATTTTATAAGAAAGAAGATGATACATATTTAATTAAATCAACAGCTCCATTCGAAAGATTGAACATTGACTTTAAAGGTCCAATACCCAGTTCTTCTAGAAATTCTTATATGCTTACAATCATTGATGAATTTTCAAGATTTCCATGGGCTTTTCCATGCTCAGATACATCTAGTCAGACAGTAATTGAGTGGGTGCGTTCGGACGAACACAGCGGCTGGACAGCTGAGCCAGCAGTTGCTGTCAGACGTCACCGCTGGAAGCCAGCCGCTGAGAGATTTACTAAGCTTTCCCTATCACGGCTGGATACAACACTCAGCCGATTTCTGCTGACAGCCAGCCGCTATGTTCGTCCGAACGCACCCAATGTTTCAATCAACTGTTTTGTTTATATGGAATGCCGGCATATATACATTCTGACAGGGGAACTAGCTTTACTTCACAAGAATTTATTAATTATTTACACTCTAAAGGAATATCTTCAAGTAGAACAACACCATATAACCCTGGAGGAAATGGTCAAGTCGAAAGATACAATGGAGTTATATGGAAAGCAGTGAATCTAGCATTGAAAACCAGAAATTTAGACATCACTAAATGGGAGACTGTTCTACCAGATGCTCTGCACTCTACAAGAAGTTTACTGTGTACAGCAACCAATTGTACACCTCATGAACGTTTGTTTACGTATCAGCAAAGATCAACTAGCGGAACTTCTATTCCATCATGGCTTAAAGATTCAGACAAAGTATTACTAAGAAAATTTGTACGAAAAAGTAAGTTTGATCCTTTAGTTGAAGAGGTTGATCTTTTAGAAGCCAATTCAGATTACGCCCTAATACAGTATCCAAACGGAAAGAAAAGTACAGTTTCAACGAAGCATTTAGCTCCTAGAGGTGACCTGAAATTATTGAATCAAGATAACGATGAAGATGAAAATGAAAGTCCAAATAATACACTAGAGAATTCCACTACTGAATCAATACCAAAGGACATAGAAAATTTATCTATTCAAGAACCGAATCAAGTACCTGATGATAATCATGAACCAAGATTGGAAAATTCAGATTTTCAATCTAGCCGTAAATCAGCTAGAACTAAAAATAAACCAAGATATTTGCAAGATTTTGTTAAAAAATAGGGCCGGGTGAATGTAGTATAATTTAGTCATTGTTTATTTTATTTCTTTTGTCATTGTTTATTTTATTGATTAATTGTTTTGTCATTTAAATTAATTCTACTGTCAAGTTTTATGTGAATAAAACCTAATTTTGTAAAAGGCATTTTTACTACACCAGTATAACCGAAAACCGGTGTTTTGTCAACAACCACTATCCCTACCAGAGACTAACAAGTCTCACCTGAATTAAGAAGAAGAAGTACTTGAGACAATCTACTTAAAGAACATACAATAAAACATCAGATATTGCCTAATAGAAAAGTAGTAGACTTTTTGTTAACCCTTGTAAGGCAGTGCAGGGTTCAGCTGCACCCCAGACCTCTTTTTCTCACCTGTCTTTTTTAATAATTTTTTTGATTTTTGTTATTCGCATTAAATTCAATTCTAAACACATTACACCCATTGCAGCATCTAAAACGCTTTACATTTAAGTGATTTTTTTGGAAAAATGACTATTGTGCAAATGATGAAAATTTCATATCCTGAATTGGACGTTTCTGGTGTTCCACTTGGAGCTAACAGATCTACAGGACAAGGTCGGTGTTACTTATGTCACAGAAAAAAGACTGAAAGTCCTGACCTAACTGTATTATGTGTAAAAACTTTTTGTTGCTCACTCTGTGAAAAATTTCATGTGTTTATCTTGCAAGGATAATAATTTTTTAAGCAGAAATGAGTAAGTACTTTGTAAAATTATGTTTCATACTGTAATAAACAAGTCCTAATTATCTTTCAAATCAATTTCCCCGACCTTCACAACCAAAAAATTGGATATACACATGGGGTGCAAATGCACCCCGCACAGTTGTTTACGTAAGAATCTAAGCACCACTTTACGAGGGTTAAGATATGTATTGTACCATATTGTTAATTTTATGTTGCACACAAAAACTTACAAATCTTTTGGCTGGCTTTCTTTGTCTTTCTTATCTGTAATTTCATCTTTGGCTTTTCCTTTCCAATTTTCTTGTGAGGTAGCTTTTGCACTGTTTTTTTCTCTGTGCCGTTTAGTTACAGTTGTTGATGTCATCTTTTAATACTGGTAAAGTAAAATGTGAATAAAATATGAGCTGATAAGCACCTACTTCAAGATATAATTGATTTATTGGCTATTGTAATATACAGTCCATTTGCATACGGTCTGTATTACATAAGAGATCCATCCATAATACCGTATACGTATAATATTTTGTTTATTAAGAAATAAGTTATTTTGTGGACTTGTGGAAAGCAGAAACTACAGAAAAAATGTTTTTTATTTAGTAAACAGTAAATGTGGTTATGTTTTCCTAATCCCGGTTTTTTTAATTATAATTATACGAAGTCTTACTGATTTATTAGAATTAAATTATAACAGTTTAAATGCTACATCAGTTTTAATGTAACGTAATATTCATAATATTCAACTTAATTTGTCTTATAATTTTAGTACATTTTTGTTCAATTTGTTTTATGACGACAACGGACAACCAGGGTTGCCAGATGATTTTTTTTTTAATTCCCTAGAATTTTTGCCAAAATGTCCCTAGATTTCCCTAACAACTTGACGACCATTTTTACGAAACCTTGGGCCTGATTCTAAATCAAATTTCGACCAAAAACAAGTCGCTTTCAATATGGCGATGGCGACTGTCGAAATTATTTGACACGGAGATGAATGAATGGCCAAAAGCGAGGTTAGGTTTAGTTTAGATGTGTTTTGTTTATTTCTTGCAAGGAAAACTAAATCAAAAGGTATTATAATATAGCTGGGTTTAATTGAAATTTGCTTGTTTTGAGGAATTAGATAGAATAGTATTAAATTAGAAATATAATAATTGAGAATGTCCACAACATGAATCATCAACTCAATGATAGATGTGAGGTAATAATCTGGGAAAATTAGTAAAAAACAAGGAAAATTAATTACCAGCTATTTTATTGCTGGACATGCTGAAATCAAATCTTAAGATTTCCTATATTAGTAATATAGCTGTGCAAAGTCCACAGAAAGTGTGCTATTTTGTTTATAAACAAATTAGCGCTCCGAAATCTTTTTTTTTATTATTGCTCTATAACTCCGAAAATTTTAACTTTAAACCAAAACACTCACATAAAAATTGACAGTAATTTAATTCTGCACATTGATAATTTATTCCAATTTCCTTCGACAGAAAATTTCTTCGGAAAATTCGGGTTTTCCAAACAAAATCTTTAATTTTCAACTAAAATTTGAGGGAAGTAATTATTTATCAATAATTAAATAATTTGGTGACAGTGACATAAATCTTTTTTGTTATGAGTGTCTTGAAGATATGAAAATTTGTATGTACAAAGAGGACCGGAATTAAAAGGTATCTAATGGTTCAAAGATTAAAATCCTGTTGTTTATAACTCTGTCGCAAATGCCGGTCAAATTTGACCGGTTATACCTGGAATCACTCCTCGCAATTCAATTTGTTTTTCTTCGAAAAGGACACAGAAGCCGTGCTCTTTTCAACAGCGTTAACTTAATTTAATTTAATCTAATATTTTCTGAGGGGTTCTATTTGTTTATAAGCCAAAAAATTGTTTCTTTATAACATTCCTGAGACCGCTCAAATGGTCCAATTTCAATCCTGTAAGGTACGTTGAATAGGTATAGTGCTTTTTTATATGAAAATCATAGTTATTCTGGTGTATCATAATCTTTCTGGTTATTATTTCGACCGAAATTTTTTAATTAACATTTTAATTATTGCTAAACTATTGGTTAGATTGTCGCCGGTCTCCTGATATACAGAGAGGGGCTAAATTATGGAATAAATTCATTTTCTCTAAAATGGACGATTTTAGAGAAAAATCCCGAAACAGGTCGATTTTTATTTTTAAATTAAATTTCTTGGCATATATTTCAAACTAGTGACGTCATCCATCCGAGCGTGATGACGTAATTATTTTTTTAAATAGGAATATGGGTTCGTGTTGTAGCTCATTTACAAAGGCGTTCAATTCTCTATTCAGTATTATAAACATTAATTTCATTATTTATACAGGGAGGCCAAAAAAAATTTTGAATTAAATTAATTGACGCAAGAAGAAGAATGCATGTAATTTATTTAACTCAAAATACATTCTATTGCTGTCAGAAAATAGAAAAAAATGTTTATTTTGCAAATAAACATTGCTTTTAGCTTAAATTAAAAGTTCAAACTGCCAATAGGTAGGAGAGAGTCTGTTTGTGATTTAATTTAAGCGAAAAGAAATGTTTATTTGTGAAATAAACCTTTTTTTCTATTTTCTGACAGCAGTACAATGTATTTTGAGTTAAATAAATTACATACATTCTTCTTTTTGCGCCAATTAATTTAATTCAAAATTTTTTTTTGGCAACCCTGTATAAATACCTAATGATATTAATGTTTATATTACTGAATAGAGAATTAAACGCCCTTTCAAATGACCTACCATACGACCCCTATTCCCATTAACAAAATTATCGATTACGTCATCACGCTCAGATGGATGACGTCACTAGTATGAAATATATGCCAAAAAATTGTAATTTAAAAATAAAAATCGACCTCTTTCGGGATTTTGCTCCAAAATCGTCCGTTTTAAAGAAATTAATTTATTCCATAATTTAGCCCTTCTGTATAATCTACTATAATAAATCTTTCATGTCTTCAATTATTTAATTATTGATAAATAATTAGGTACTTCCCTAAAATTTTAATTGAAAATGGCAGATTTTTTGGGAAAACTCGGATTTTCTGAGTAAAATTTTTGTTGAAGGAAACCGGAAAAAAAATAACTTTGTGCAGAACTAAATTACGGTGAATTTTTATTTGAGTGTTTTTTTCTCAAAAGAAAAAATATAGGAGTTACAGACCACTAATTGAAAAAAAAAGAAGATTTAGGAGTGCTAATTTGTTTATAAATAAAATAACACACTTTCTGCGGACTTGTCATACCCCATATTACTAATATATGCAATCTTAAGATTCGATTTTAGCAATAAAATAGCTGGTAAATAATTTTTCCCAAAAATGGTATTTTTTCGATAATTTTCCCAGACTATCAACAAAATCCAAGAAACCGAAGCGCCAACCCAAATTCTGAGCAGTCTCAACATGATAAGGTTAATATCCCCAGTTGTAACTATCGAAATGAATAGTGTCGAAATGAAATTGCGACTGTCGAAATGAATTAGAATCAGGCCCCTTAATTCCCACACTTGATCCAACGTTGCCAAGTCACTAAAATCTCAATATTTGACACCAATTTGACAATTGACAGATTATCTTTTAAATAAATAAATAAATGTTATCCTAACTGAACAAAACAAAGTCTGGAACAATGGATTAATGGATATGTAAAAGCCATAAGGAGAACAGAACTAAAATTAAAATATGAAAGAATATGCAATAAACATTGTATAAAAGTGGTAAGTAATTCAATTAATAAGGTTTCTACAATAATAAAGATGTACCTAAGTAATAATTCAAACTTAATTATTAGGAAAGCCAGCCACTTTAAAAAGATATTCCAAACTAAAACATGGGTTACCAAAGCAGGGAATAAAAAGAAAAGGTGATCTAGAATGCAAGAGAAGAGCTGATGAAAGAAGTAAATGTAAAGAAAATAATGAAGAGACTTCTCTCGACCATGTAAGTATAAGATATTAAGATATAGTTTATTACAATATGGTTAGATGCAAAGCTCACCATGTTTTAATGCATATAGCCTAAACTGTCCTTCAATCTTTTTCTAATGGTGCTACAACCCTTTGTGAGTCTTGGTGTGCTTAACAATATTCTGCCCTGCCAGATACTTTTCTGATGTTCATGGTTTTAAGATCCCCCTCTATATCGTCTATCCATCTTTTATGGGCCCTTCCTCTTATTATATTTCCTTGGGGCTTCCATCTCTGGATTACTTGTACAGCTCGATTATCTGGCATTCTTTCTGAGTGATCAAGCCAATTTAGTCTTTGAGATTTTACAATTCTAACAATATCTGCGCTCTGCATTAGTATTATCCAGCTCGTGGTTCATTTTAATTCTCCACAAACCATCACTGCAATGTGTAGATTTGTTTTGTAGATTCTAAGGTTAGACTTAGTAACTTACTTTTCGTCAAGTCTTTGTATTCATAAAATTACTTATTGCTGCTAAGAATCCATGCTTTTCTTGACTGGCGTTGTTGTCATTTATTATTGAGTCTGGGTAGTGAAAATGGGAGGCATATTCGTAGGTATGGTTTTCTACCTTCAGATGTTCATGTTGATTTTACTTTGTGCACTCCATATATTTTGTTTTACTTTCATTTATATATAAACTAAACATAGTAGCTTCCCATTTCAGATCTATAGCTTTTTCTTTTAATACCTTTTTGTTGTGGCTTATTATGGCAACTGCCCTTATATAAAACTAACTAAACTAACCTAAACCTTATAGGTATAACTGTCCTAATATTAAAATACAGTTGTCCCTTGATAGTCCGACAGGTATGGGACCAAAAGGTCAGACTACCGAGCATGTCGGAGTATCAAGTGTGTACTGTACTTTTGTGGTACTTTCCACATTTGTATGATTTTTATGGTACACAACATAAAATTTTTATTTATGTATTTGTTTTTAGGAAGAAACATCAGCTATTTTATATATGTAGAAAAAGGAAAAACTGCTGGAACTTTAATTTAAAGGCTTTTGACTAGTGAAGATTTGGATAAACAACAGGAGTTACTTTGGGCTATAGCTACATGCAAATTTATTTTCTTGTGGCTTCCTATGTTTATTCTTATTAACTATATCTACACTTTGATATGTTTTTAGTCGCATGAAGATTTTATAGTTTATTATTTTATGTATATTGTTATATTTGTGTTGAATAAACATTATTATTATTATTATTACCTTAATTTCCATTAAATAAATTAACTGTAATCAATAAATCGTTTTTAATGTTGATAAATAAATTATCAATAATGATTCCCAAATATTTTATTTGTTTGACAATTTCTACAAAATAATATTTCATAGTAATAATCAATGCTTTGGTATAAGAAATAGACAACTTAGAATAGAAATATGCTTTATTGTCATGGAAAATTGTACAATTTTATAGACAATGCTTACAGAGTCATAAAAAATACAAAACAATAACAAACACAAAAATCAATAACAAGTTTAACTTGAATTGGTGCTCTACACATATTATTACACATACTACATATTATTGAATGAAAAACACTTTAACCCATTGATAACAAAAACTTTCCATAGAAGGCCACAATTTTTAAATCATATTTTCTTTTAATTGTAAACGGCGATCATATTCTACTGCTTATTATTTTCTTTTCTGTTATAACACCCTGTATAGCATATATTCAAGTATTGTTATACTTTGTATTAGAGGTATTTTTTTAAACTGTGTAATTGATTGCACTTGACCAACTTCATGTTTGCAAAATAAATTCGGTACGACTATATACGTTCGTTTTATTGTAATCCTTAAGCCTTAAGATATTGCTTAGTTTGAAAAACACTATTTTTATATCAACTTTTACTTTTAGAAATTGATATGGCAACAACACATCACTGCCTATTGATTTCAAAGGCGGTGATTTAGAGGCAAACGCTAAATAAAAGCAAATATGTGTCTGAGTAATATATTAAAGGTCGCTGAGTTAGGCTATCTTTAGCTTATTCTTTCCATTTCACTCCTGTAATAAAAGTTAGTACTTGGTTCTGAATTTACCTGGTATTTACATAGCACCCAGTATCTTACCAAATTCTTTCCCCACTCGAGCCGACAATTTAAAGTAACCCTCTGTTATGGCCCAACAGAACAGGCCATGTCTGAAGTTACCCCTACGAAGCAATCTTAATTGCCGCTACAAAGCGATCTGTTTGTTTTTTTTTTCGTAAGCCACTTTCACAAAATTTCTTACAGTTCTTGTACATATATGTATATAGGTCTGGCTCCAGCGTATGAAAAAAAAGTTGATTAAGCAAGCTGAAAATTTGTTAATAGCTTAAGGGTGTCTAGTCGGACAAACTTTGATATATAGGAAAAGGGGTTTTAATTGTGGAACAGGTTAAAAATTTGGAACTGTCAGACCACGAAAACGTCACATGTATTTTGTCCGACAGAACTTCCAATTGAATTGTTACCCTTTCATTAAACTCTCATGCAAAAATCAGGTTGCTATTTATCACCAAATGAGAATTATAAATGAGTGGAACACGTAGAATATGTCAAATGACAGGAATTATGACGGTGATAAATAGCAGTCTGATTTTTGCATGAAAGTTTAATGAAAGGGTAACAAATCAATTGGAAGTTCTTTTGGACAAAATACATGTGACATTTTCGTGGTCTGACCGTTCCAAATTTTTAACCTGTTCCACAATTAAAATTTCCAGTGTTCCCATATATCAAAGTTTGTCCGACTAGACACCCTTAACCTATTAACAAATTTTCAGCTTGCTATTAATCAATTTTTTTTTCATACGCGGGATCCTGACCTAATAGCTTAAACGCTTGAATAAACTTATTTTAGCTTGAGCTTTATCATGTGTGTATATTAGTAAGACATAAATTAAACTTGAAAATATAATATGTATGACGCACGCAGTTACTGACTACCTTTAATGATTAAATTAATATATTACTAATCATTATATTATGATTGTGTCACATTGTGTGCTGGCACAATGCATCGACTTTTTTAAATTTACCGCGCATTGACTGTTACCCGTACAATTGGCAACGTTGGATCAAGTGTGCGAATTAAGGTTTCGTCCATTTTTACCCTAGAATTCCCTATATATTTTCAATAGGTCTATTCGCGGAGCACATCCTACGCATGCGCATTACAAAACTGGGCATTGGATAGGTCGAATTCTTCCCTGTGAACAGCAAATGCGCAGGCGTGCTCCCTCTGGGTAAGTTCAGGATGTGCTCTGTGAATAGACCCAGTATTCTTGTATATATGTTACGAGCAAACCCCCGAAATTGGGCAATCCTGGCATTGTACGGAAAATATTGTACACTTCTAGCATTGTACTTCCAAACCGTACAATAATCGAAATGGTCAAAATTAAAAATGATCGAAACGCTGATCGATTCAAATCGATTATTATTGACAAGCGACACAACAAATCAAAAATCGAACATTTATGGTTATCTAATATTTTTATATTTTCTATTTATTTATTAGAGTTGTTCTTTTTCGACTCAAATGTGATAAAATGTTGTGTCCAACTAAATTATAAATAATAATAGTCGAACTATAGAAATTGATTCCAGCATCTCGAAGTTTTATGATAACATCATTGTTTATACCATACTAATGGTAGAACCCAATCCCAGATAAATTTCTTCGTGGATTTTATATATGGACAATAATAATAATTTCATCCTACAACCGAGAAACGAGTAACCCTGATAAATTATGGATTTATAACATAACCTTATTGATGTTTGTTTGCCTTTAATAAACAAATGGGGAATAATCGTAAAAATTGATCTGAATCGATATCTCATATTCAATCGATATCTCAATCTGTCATATTCTTGTCTCCACTTCTAAACTTTGACGCATCGCTGTGATTCCCCGAATTCCCGAATCGCAATTATCGTAATCTGTAATATTCTCTTCACTTCTAAACTTTGACGTATCGCTGTGATTCCCCGAATTTCCGAAGATACGATTTCCATGTAGATATGCAATTTTGTAAAGTTTATAAAATCCAACAATTTTTTTAAAATCATCTTACGAATATTAAGAATTCCCTAGATTTGTCATAGAATTGAATAAAATTCCCTTTTTCCCTAAGCTGGCTCAAAATTCCCTAGGTTTAGGGAAAATTCCCTAGGTCTGGTAACCCTGCGGACAACCGACAAGAACCGACGACCGACGACACGACGACAGTGTTGCCACGTTGCACGTTGCCAGCCACCAGCCTGACTCCATCATCCATCCGTAGATCTTGACAAAAATCAGGGCCTGGATTCCATGCACTGTAGATATCTACATGTCGCTTTCTATCGATGTCAATTTTCGTAAAAATATTTGAATTTTAGCTTTAATTGAATTATTTGCTAGACAAGAAAATATTTGAATTAAAACTAAAAATTAAAATATATTGACATCGTGCCGATCGCTTTCTATCAATGTCAATATATTTGAATTTTTAGTTTTAATTCAAATATTTTCTTGTTTTACAAGGGCCGGTTGTTCGAACGCTAATCAACAATGATCATTATCAAATAATTAATTACTGTCAATGTCAATTGTTAAAACATAATTAGTTACAATTCTTAGACTATAATCAATTAATATAACAATAATTATTAACATAATTAATAATAAATCTTATAATTGTAATTTATTATGTTTTCAGCAACCCAAACAAAGTTGACATTGACAGTTTTGGTGACAGTAATTAAATATTTAATAATGATCATTGTTGATTAGCGTTCGAACAACCGGCCCTAGTCACTTCAGCATCAATTAGACTAATTAGAGTATAACCTAGCAAAACTAGAAAATAATTCAATTAAAGCTAAAAATTCAAATATATTTACGAAAATTGATATCGATAGAAAGCGACGTGTAGATATCTACAGTGTACGGAATCCAGGCCCAGTGTAGATTTCTAAAATACAGTAGACTCTCTCTATAACGAACAAGGGTATTACGAGGTTTCGCTTATACAAGGTACACTAGAATGTCCCATGAAATTCCTATTGAACTATAACACCTCTATAACGAGGCATATTTGGTTATAACGAGGAAAAATGAAATCGAAGAATAGGTAGGTATGTTTCTTTATACCTGTTTTTGGCGTGGTGATGGCTATAAATAAATACCCCAACTGCCTGTATACAGAAATGCCCAACATCTGTGGGCTTATCGAGGCCAGTGCTGTAATAAATTTCACCGCTTGCAATAAACTTCTTCCTTCCTATTTATCTATCGACCGATATTGAAAATTCTAGGAAATTTACAATTTGCTATGGCCAAGTTTCATTGTTGAAGTCGACCATCGACACCTAATAAACTATATAAGAGGCATCAAAACATTTCAGTAGTGGTGGTATGCACAATATTATTGTTGTCTGATATGACGAGATCCGCTTATAATGAGGTAATTAAGTACGCCATTTCAGTTCTCGTTATAGAGAGAGTCTACTACAATAAAAATTTCTGGAAGACAAGTTTTTAATGCTCGAAATGAAAAAAAACTTAAAACCCAATTGAAATTTGCATATTGCGTATTTTTCAGATTTTTCATCGCTTTTTTGTAACCATCCTTTAAACTAGGACAGCTGTTCCCATTCTACTTTATAAGATTATTTGGGTTTTTTAATGTTTTTTTGTTCATATAGTTCACTATCACCACTATAACGGGACATTTTTTAACACAGTTTTAATTTTAACTACGATGTTGGGGGCCCCGGCGCAAACGTGATCTGGGGCCCCTACCTAAAATCACCTTATTTTAAGTTAAATAATTTTGCAAGTACCATCTTATCTGTTTTATGCAAGTACATTGTTCGGCTACAATGTGGTTCCTTTCACGTACTAGTATATGTGGCCTGGGGTAAATTGGTTAAGACAATATAGCTGGGACGGGAGGCAGAGCCGGATTTAAGGCAGTGGGGCCCCTGGGCAGAATTGGTGTGGGGCCCTACCTCCTACCATTTAAAAAATTGTTGTTGTAATTATGGTATGTAGCTAACTCCAGGGGTTTCTCGTTTAGAGATTAAAAAAAATGTTGATCTACTTTTACAAATATATTTTTAAATAATAAAAAATATAAGAACTGTAATTTGTTTTTTTGTTACAGTAAAACATTAAAAATAAACATAGTACAATATATAGTTAAGCCCGGGTACTTTTCAAATTTTTTTCATTGGGAACTCTTTAATTATAGGTCTGGATCCCGCGTATAAAAAAAAGTTGATTAATGGCAAGCTAAAAATTTGATAATAGCTTAAGGGTGTCTAGTCGGACAAACTTTGATATATGGGAACACTGGAACAGGGGAAGTTTTAATTGTGGAACAGGTTAAAAATTTGGAACGGTCACACCACGAAAACAGCACATGTATTTTGTCCGACAGAACAGACTTAAACTGTCCGAACAGAGATTAAACTCTCATGCAAAAATTAGACTGCTATTTATCACCAAAT
The DNA here is from genome assembly GCF_917563875.1 of Diabrotica virgifera virgifera. Lineage (NCBI taxonomy): Eukaryota > Metazoa > Arthropoda > Insecta > Coleoptera > Chrysomelidae > Diabrotica > Diabrotica virgifera. Next base: position 198,996,085 of record NC_065449.1, on the reverse strand, counting down.
GGGCGTTTTAATGAGTGGAACATGTAGAATATGTCAAATGACAGGAATTATGACAGGTGATAAATAGCAGTCTGATTTTTGCATGAGAGTTTAATATCTGTTCGGAGAGTTTAAGTCTATTCTGTCGGACAAAATAAATGTACCGTTTTCGTGGTCTGACCGTTCCAAATTTTTAACCTGTTGCACAATTAAAACTGCCCCTGTTCCAGTGTTCACATATATCAAAGTTTATCCGACTAGACACCTTTAAGCTATTAACAAATTTTCAGCTTGCTATTAATCAACTTTTTTCATACGCGGGATCCAGACCTATTATGTCGGATATGTATGGTTGCTTTAGGACAGGACATCGTGTTCAGTGCCCATTATAAAGAGATGATTCAAACGCTCTTGGCCCATCATAGACCGAAGTCGATTTTTAATTAACTTAAATTTTGAGAATAGCCTCCCTCCACTGCATTTAGTTAGTATCAGAACTAAACAAACGAAGTGTGTCACCACAACATTTGGAAACGTATCATTCACATTCTTTTCTTTTAGCAGTCGGTACATTTGAAGTTCTTTACTTATATTTGATGAGCTAGTTCTTTACTTATATTTGATGAGTTGATTTCCTCTTTAAATGAATTGAAAAAAATCTACAAATTGTACCAATTCAAAATATAGGTTTTCATCTAAATCATTGCTATTAATGTCGGTAAGCTTCAGTTTTAAAATTGGAATTAATGGACTCACATGCAGAAAGTCTCTGACTTAAACAGAAAATGAAGTGAACTATAACAGCGATTAAATTTTGAATTATAAATTTCTCTGATGTTGTCATTTCAGTCTCTGAAATATTACTTAAAAGAATATAAATTCTTTAACTGATCTAAAAGTGCCGCCACTCCTGAATTAAGATCAATATTTGGATCTAGGAAAATACGACTTGTGCTGCTTGTCCTCTTTAAGATTTTATTCCAAAATATTGCAAATATTCTTGTTTCCACTAAACACACTCGATTATACAAACCATTTGCATCGTTACGAGTTTCAAATTGTTGCTCATCGTCTTATGAAATTTTGGATAATGCTTCTTTGATTTGATTATAACCTTTAACTAGTTCTTTTTCGGCGTCACTTCTAGATGACAATCTAGTACAGTCGAACCCGCTTATTGGAATAGCCTTCGTGCCTCGTGCCAATCAGAAGTATTCCTATAACCAGGGACGCGTCGTCCATATGGGCAAGGTCTTGCGGCGCACGACGGCGCCAAGGCGTTAAAGGCGCCCTTTGAGTCGGCAAAGTTAAATAAATATCCAATTCAAAACTAAATATTTTTTTAAGCTTAAAAAACAAAAAATAAACATAAAAAAACAAAAATTTTTCTACTAATACCAATGGTGAAATTCTATTACCCACCAATACTGACCGGCACCGGTGGTGAAATAATGCTGTTTTAACTACCTACTTACTTCTTCTCTATTGGTTACTATATTCTATTGAGAAAAACTGCCTTGGACGTAGATGCGAAATTCAAAAATGCAGAAACCTTACGGCCACGAAGAATAAAAAACAATTTTCCTATAAAAGTGAAGATCATCCAATTGAAAACCAATAATTAAAATTCAAAGTCAACTGTTTTTTTTAATGCTAGATATTACTCTTTTATCTGTAAATGAGAGGTTTGAGCTGTTAACCTCCCATGCTAATGTTTTCAAATTTTTGTGGAATACTCAGGGTTTCGGCAAGTATTCTGATGAAGATCAGTTTAATTTTTGTAAAAAACTTGAAGAAGTGTTAACTGACAAAAATCGAAACGAGAGTGACAGACGGAACGGAACTTTTAATCGAACTACAATTTCTACAAATTTGCAATGGAAAGGTAACATCTGTAGTAAAAACACTTAATTACATTACAAAAAATAACTTAGCCCACTCATTCTCACTATTGCGTTACGTATATTATTAACTACAGTAGAACCCCGCAAATCCGAACCCCGCTAATCCGAACCAAAGGAAGGTGAAAAGAATTAAAAAATTCAAGACAAAAATTTAAAAACATGTTTATTATACAGAGCATAACCAGAAAATTGAACAATGTAGAATAAGTAGGACTTCGACATTTAAAATTTCTTAGAAATAAATACGTACTTTATACGTAGTGCTTATAAAGGTTAAACTTAATCTTACCTCGGTTTTCTCGTAGTCAACTTGAGTCCAAAAATATTGTCCAAACTCTTGCGAGAACGTTTTGCGACTTAAAATCAACGACAATGAAAGCTTTGACTTACGAGTTAGGCTAACTTTCGCATAATCCGAACTTTTCGGAATCCGAACAGGCTGTCCCCCCAATTATTTCGGATTTTCGGGGTGCTACTGTATACCGATTTCTGTAGCTTCAGCAGGGAGATCATTTTCTAAACTAAAACTAATTAAGAATTACTTAAGGGCATAGGCGCAAAATGTCGCCTGTCAAAATGTTCAATGTGTTTTAAATGTATTAATTTTTTTCGAATCCTAAGAAAGCTAATAAATATTTTTAAAAGATTTAAACGCAGAATGAAAGATTACATTATTACTGAGGGCTGAAAGTCCCTAAACATTTCTGTAATGTTTATTTTAATAAGTTACAGGGGTGAAAATATAAGAGAAAATTTAGTGTGATTTTTAATTGCAAATCTTTTATTCAAAAGAAACAGTCTTTTCTAAGGGACTTTCGGCCCTCACAATACTTATTATTTTTCTCAGGATTCGAAAAACATAAATACATTTAAAACCCATTGATAATTTTGACAGGCGACATTTTGCACCTTTCCCCTTTAAGATCTAGAATGGGTCAGGAGCGGATAGAAAATCTTGCTTTATATTTCTATAGAATCGGACTTTTTAAAGGACCCGTTGGTTTTCAGTAGTAATAACCCAAGGACATTGATAATTGTTCGAAAAAATTTTAAAACAGATTTCGAAAGCTTGTTGCTTGGAAACAGACCGACGCCGTAGGCGGAGGTCTGTTGCCTGTAAGCAACAAGCTTGAGAAAGTTGTTAAAAAATTTTTGAGCATTTATCAATGTTCGAGGGTTATTCGGATAGAAAATTTTTTGTAAACAGTATTCTTTGGTATATTTGATTCGATAATTTCATTAATATTCTCATCAGTATTACAACCAAATCGTGACATTTTGAAATATTGAATATTTGAAATGTCAAAATCGAAATGAAACGAAATGTAGGTATCCATAGCTACATGATTGAGTGAAAACAGCCCATGGGATCTGTTTTCAGTATAATGTTGGTTTTATTGGTTGTATTCAATCAGATGACCACAAATTAATTGATTTCATTGGATTTCTAATTGAGCAAAAAATTTTCATCATAATAAGTGTATTTGTTTAAAAAAAACTCAATCTAAATGTTTTATATGATCTTCAGTTTTTTAATAATTTTAAGTAATGTTTTATAATTTTAACAGTTTTTTTCTGTTGTGTTTTATTGTGCAATATAGTGTTTACTATATTATTTTTTATAAGTGTAGTGTACTTATTGTTTCCTTAAAAAAATCTAGGTAGATGTAGAAGAAATTTCATTGTTTTCCACGTTGAAATGTGAAGGAGTGATTGATTATAGTATTTCTACCCTGATGATTTTGGTAAAGGCGCTTATCAATATTTCGCACGACGGCGCCGAAGTTACTTGGCGCGTCCCTGCCTATAACCGGGATATTCTAATAACCGATCATTAGTCGGTATCAGAAACGTTTCGGGACCTCAAATTTCTATTCCTTAAACCGGAATATTCCTTTAAGAGGTATTCTAATAAGCGGGTTTGACTGTAGTAGGTATTTACTCTTTTAGGAACAATAATATTTCTGCCACAGTCGGCGTTGCTCTCGCTTAAAGACGCTTTTAAACATTGGATTAACAAGTTGTATCTATATGTGGAGGAAAAATACATATAGGTTATATAGTCCATCCAGGAAATCAAAGAATGCTATGGCAGCAGGACAACACTCAGCTACAGCTTTTGCAACTAAATTTAGAGAGTGGCCGGCACACGAAATCCACAACGGCAATATATATTATCTAATTCCAGCCTAAACACAATTGTATTTTCCACTCATAACTGAAAGGTTGTCCTTGGACCGTCCACTGCAGATTTTCAAACTGATATCATCTTCTTGCAAGAATGTCATTAGAAAATTAAATATATCTTCTGCTTTATAATGACCGTGACTTGGCAAAGATACATTTTCAACAGAAGAGAAACCTTCCATGTAACGAAATATCACAGTTAATTGTTTGACAAAAATGATTCTATGTGAATAATGTGCTGATTTTTTCAAATTTGGGACTTTGTGGGGGCCCCCTTAAATCTGGGCAGCTGCCCAGCCTGCCCCCTTAAATCCGGTCCTGGCCCTGACGGGGGGCCCATATTCCGGTTGCATTTTAGTTTTTATTTCGCCAAAATGACTAATTTTCTCGGGGGCCTCAGCTTAGCCCGGGCCTCCTCTTTCAATGGCATTTTAAGTTTTACTACGCCAAAAATAACTAATTTCCTAGGTAATAATTTAAATTTTTATGTTATGGTCTCGGGGGCCCCAGCTTAGCCCCCTCAACTTTATGTTGAGGTCTAGGGTGCATCTGTAAGGTCTTTTTAAAATTGTGTCATTTGAAACTATTTCGTTGGGATCGGATTTTAAAATACATACAGTAGGAAAAATGAAAGAATACCCATGAACGAACATATAAAACACGCTGTATTTTCCTGTCACCGTGTCATACAAAAAATTGGCCAGCGCAAGTACATGTAATAATTATTATTACATGTACTTGCACTGGGCAATTTTCTTTGTGACACGGTGACAAGAAAATACAGCGTGTTTTATATGTTCGTTTATGGGTATTCTTTCATTTTTCCGACTGTATTTTTATTTTCCTCGTTAAAATCTATACACGGCCAACCAAACTAGGGCCCCTGCGGGGCCCCTCTTGGACGGGGGCTTCGGGGCACTGCCCCGGTTGCCCCAATGGTAGTTACGGCCCTGACTAAATTGCAATAAATTTTCATCGATTATCATTTGTTTTGAGCTTCTGTCATATGTTTTATAATATGTGTATATAGTATTTTTACTACAAAAACGTTATTACGTAGGTCGAAATTTTTGACGTAAGAGAACTGTCAAAACATTATGTGACTTTTCATTATTGCCGTGTTTATAATAAACATAACAATAATGAAAAGTCACATTCTAATGTTTTGACAGTTCTCTTACGTCAAAAATTTTGGCCTACGTAATAACGTTTTTGTAGTAAAAATACTATATAATATTAATGTACACCGATATATGACATAATATGACAGAAGCTCAAAACAAATGACTGAATGAAAAGCCCATACATTTTCCAAACACTCATATTGGGACCGTGCAAGTTCGGCAAAGCGACCTCTATTTCTACGCTCTGTAGGGTAAGGTGGGGTACAATGAAACAAGGGGCACACTGAAACGTTTCAAAGGGCCTAGCCGGGTAAGATGATGAAAAGTGCCCCCAACTCGATTCGAATTCCATATAGGTCACCGTTTAGCATATATAGTGAAACTAACTTTCTCAAATTTTTAGCCCCCTAGGTGGTCATGTGACCCACCTAGACCCTAATTAGGCTTTTTATGTTTTTATTTTTTATCTCAGCCGCATCGAGAACTAGCGAAAAATTTTGAATAAAAAATTTGTAAGATTTAAAAAGTTCTGTGCGAAAATTTTTTTTTTAATTTTTGGCGGGAAATTTAAATTTTAGAACGATTTTAAAATTTTAAATGAGTATAAAAAAATAACTAAGACATTCGTTTTCACGAAAAAAATATATAACGTGTATTTTTGCATAATATTTCACCCTGAATTTTTTCAAATTTTTAAAATTGGTGAAACGCACCTTCAAAAATAAAAAACCGCATTTTTTCGGTTTTTTTTTTCGTTTTTTGATACAATTTTATTATATATTTTTCAAAAAAGGTAACACCGTTACTGGAGCAGGTAAAAAATTTAAAAAGAATTGGGGTTTGCTTAATAAAAAATTTTTGTAACACCATCCATTTTCAAGATACAGGGCGTTGAAGAAAACAAAATTTTACACATTTTTTACGTTTTTGCCGAAACTACTGGCAACATTGTAATAAAACTTGGCGGGTTTTAAGAGGTAGTTATTGTGCATGTTTTGACATACAATTAAGGATTTGATATTCATCATTGGCGCGTTTAGGGGTAATGGTCTGAACTTTTCAAAGAAAAAAGATAGTACGCCACTGACATATTTCAAATTAACAATCATTTTTAAATTCCTCATTCAATTTGCGATAAAAAAACTATCTTATCATTTTTTCATACGAGGCGCCGTTTTGCTGCAAAAAATAAAATATCTTAACGCTTCCAAAGTATTCGAATTAGTTTTTATAATGGACGTACGAGTTTACGTATGTAGATGTAGAAACTACAATAATAATAGAAGTTCGAATACTTTGTAAGGGTTAAGAGGTTTTATTTTTTGAATAAAAATGGCGCGTCGTATAAAAAAAAGGAAGATAGATTTTTTGTCACAAATTAAACGAGGAATTCAAAAAGGATTGTTGTAACAAGAATTATACTTGGCAACCCTGCCGACCAAGTGACAGAGGTTCTCCCGACGGCTGACAGCTGAGATGGCGGAGACTGCTTCAAGAGTGCATGATTGTACTCCAAGCCATTGAACTATTAGTTTTAATAATGTAGTTTGTTTCTATTTCTTTCGGTGATTATACCGCTCACAGTAAAGTTTGTGCTTATTATTATTCAACCCCGATGTGCAAGGTGCTTCCCATTATTTACAGCTGAAGTTCGAGTACGAGCAAAACCCCTATAATATATCCTAACTCTCACACCCTAAACCCTCATCCCCTTATATTGGCGTCCCAACTTTGTGGCTAGGAATTATAGACATTGTTTCGTAAGTGTTAAAGTGCTTTTTAATACCAGAATTTCGCTGTAAGTAGTATTTTAAAATCAATAACCCTACTTTTTCATATCGTGGCGTGGCATCTATTTTGCGCCGATTTTCATGTTTCACCGATATATATATCGATTTTGCATGCACGATCTGAGTACGGGGAATCGATTTCGTATTTCGATTATTCGAATTGATGTTCGCTTACTTGTCGTTCTGCGCGGTGTTGCCTATGTCGAAAACTGTTTCGTAGCTCTTCAAACTTTTTCAACATTTTGTTGCCAAATTTAAAATTTTACCGAATTTGCTCGGATTTTAAATTAAAATATATATAATTATATAACCTTTTCAATAAAATAACTTTATTGCATATAATTATAAAACCTTTTCAATAAAATAACTTTATTGCATATAATTATAAAACCTTTTCAATAAAATAACTTTATTGCATATAATTATATAACTTTTCAATAAAATATTTTATTGCATATAATTATATAACTTTTCAATAAAATAACTTTATTGCATATAATTATATACCTTTTTTCAATAAAATAACTATTGCATGTAATTATATTACGATTTCTCAATAAAATAACTTTATTGCATATAATTATATACCTTTTTCAATAAAATAACTTTATTGCATATAATTGTATAACTTTTCAATAAAATAACTTTATTGCATGTAATTATATTACGATTTCTCAATAAAATAACTCTTATTGCATATACATATAACTATCTAATTTTTACAATAAAATCACTTTTATTGCCTGTGTCTGTTACACATTTAGTAATATTTGGTTATCTGCTATACTTTGTACAATGTCAAAAGGTAATTCGAAAAATCCTACAGCAGGAGAATGTTCTGCTCCCGCTATGGTAACAATGTCACAAGATCAATTTGATTCATTACTTTCGGTACTTGCTAATTCTAACAAACAAGTATCTGAAGATATTCTGGTACAAATCAGAGACCTTAATAGAACTCCTACACATACGTTAGGAGGAAACTTCGTTAAATGTACTGCTCGCTTTGATGGTACTGTTAACGCTGATGTTGAAGCTTTTCTCGACAATGTGATCACTTTTAAGGACTGTTCCCAAATAAGTGATGAAAATGCTCTTCGTGGTTTATCCATGCTTCTTAATGGTAGTGCTGCTACATGGTGGCAAGGTGTCAAAAATACCATTCTCACATGGGAAGACGCTGTACAAGCCTTGAGAGATGCCTATTCGAGAAAACTTCCTCCTCATTTAATATTTCGAGAATTATTCTCGCGTGAACAAAATTCTAAGGAACCTACCGAACTGTTTGTTTCTCGTATTCGAGCTTTGCTCGCACAATTACCTTATACCCTAACCGAAGAGGTTCAGTTGGATATGGTTTACGGCTTAATGGCGCGTAAAATACGAAAAAGGTTACCAAGGAATAAATTTCGAGACTTTAAGGAACTTTTAAGGGAATCTCGAGAAATCGAAGCATCCTTAAAGGAAGGTTTAGTTGCTACCGACTCTGATCGTCGACAAAAACCTCAATCGAATGAAGACAAGGATTCTGTTAAACCAAAATTCAGACCAAAGTGTACATTTTGTAAAATTTTTGGCCATACTCAGCCGGAATGCAGAAAATTTAAGCAATCTAATTCTAATGATTCAGTTAGCACCTCTGTATCTCCTAGTCGTCCAAATACGAATCCTAGCACTTCAAATATACCTTCTCAACGTTCTTCCAGTGTAGTTTGTTACGGTTGCAATACTCCTGGTTATGTTCGCACAAATTGTCCTAACTGTAAAATTTCTGTAAATCCTATTACCACAGAAGCAGCTTATTCTGTAGAGCTTCTATTAGCAGAAACTAACAATTTGAATAATCGTCCCCTCTTACCAATAAATGTCTTAGGTTTGAGTGGTTGCGCATATGTTGATACTGGAGCTAAATGTACTATAGCTGGAATTAGACTATACAATCATTTTTTAAACAAAGGTCTACACTATATTTCCAAGGAAATGAGTTTAGTTCTTGCTGACGGTATAAGCCGCACGGTAACAGCTCATATTTTTGAGTGTTTGGTTCTCCTATTAGATAGAACCATACCTACAACTTTTGTGGCATTTCCTGAACACACATCAGCTAAAACTCTTCTTGGCATAGACTTCTTAAAAAATGCTGATATTATTATTAATATCTCTCAAATGAAATTCTCATTTGCTGATTCTCCTGATATTCAACATAAACTATTACGGGAACCTAACTCCTGCAATGCTTCAATTAATCTTCTTGAACTTACTTTACGACAGGACGAAGCTTCACAGTTAAATACTTCTGAGCGTAGTACTTTACAGTGCTTGATAAATCAGTACGGTGACGTTTTTATGGAACATAATGAACCTACACCATTTGCTGAGCATTGTATTAATTTAACCAGTGATATTCCAATCGCTGTGCCCCCTTATAGGACAACACCTCAGAAAGCAGAGATACTCAAAAATGAAATCCATCATTTATTGGAAATGGAAATCATTGATGAAAGCGACTCAGCTTATGCTGCACCAACTGTACTCGTTCCTAAAAAAGACGGTACCTTTCGCATGTGCGTTGGTTACAGACGCCTCAACGAAATAACTGTACCAGATAGATATCCTCTACCGAGGATGGACGATCTGTTGCATGCCACCACACAGACACTATTTATGACAACACTAGATCTGAAAAGTGGCTACCATCAAATAAGTGTTCGTCCATCAGATCGAGATAAAACTTCTTTTATTACCCCTTTTGGTATTTTTAGATTTAATCGTATGCCTTTTGGTCTACGAAACGCGCCTGCTACTTTTCAAAGGCTTATTGACCGTTTTCGTAGCGGATTACCAAGTATTACTATTTTGGCATATTTAGATGATATTATTTTATCTAGCTCATTTGAAAATCATATCAATGATCTAGCTAGTGTGTTTCAAAGATTACAAGTATTCAAACTGTTTGTAAATAGAGCAAAATGTACTTTTGTGCGCTCTTCAGTGAAGTATTTAGGGCACCTTCTTACACCCAATGGGATCGCTCCTGATCCAGGAAAGATATCAGCAATTGCTGAAATGCCTATTCCACGCAATGCTAAACATGCTTTGTCATTTTTGAAAACTTGTAATGCACTTGGCGCATGTCTCCTCCAGGGGGAGGGAAAAAATGAAAAGACAATCCAAAGAATTGCTCTTCGTTTCTACTGGCCTACCATTAGGCGAGATGTTGTAAAGCATATAAAGAAATGCATCGACTGCCAAAGGTATAAACCTTTGAATCTAAAACCAGCAGGTCTAATTCAAACTCCTGTGTTGGCACAACGCTTTGAATGCGTTGCAATTGATTTAGTGGGTCCACTACCTGTGACTGAAAAGGGAAACAGATGGATTTTTGCAGTGGAAGATACTTCCACGAAATGGATAGAAATATTCCCGTTAAAACAAGCTACTGCGGAGGAGTGCACAAAAGTACTAATAAGTGAAATATGTTTACGATACGGCACCCCTCGTAGAATAATAAGTGACAACGGACCCCAATTCGTTAGTAAAATAATGCAGCAGTTTACATACTGCCTAGGTATTCAGCAATCACTCATTCCTGTTTATCATCCTGCCTCAAATCCGGAGGAACGTAAAAATCGAAATCTTAAGATTCAGATTTCCATTTTAGTTCAACGGGACCATACTAAATGGGATGAAGTGCTACCCAGTATACGTTTTTCTATGAATACCGTACCAAATTTAGCTACCGGTTATTCCCCGGCCTATTTGAACTTTGCGCGTGAGCTACGTACGCCCACAGATGTGCATAAAGACTTACGAGCTATTATCGCGAGTGAAACGGTTATTCCCGAGATAACACCTTACTTGCGCAGGCATACTGACATTTTATTAAGTGCGCGAGAAAATAATGAGTTACGCCAAGACTCTTCGAAATTGTATGCAGATAAACATTTTCGCGAAACCGTTGTGTTTAACAAGGGACAGAAAGTTCTAGTAAAGACTCACATCCTTAGTAAAAGTGATGCAGGACTGTCTTCTAAATTTGCGCCTCGTCGCGATGGCCCATACCTTATCCTTAACCAACTTTCTCCCACCTCGTACGAGTTAGCAACTCTAACGCACCCAGATGTATCGATCGGAAAATACCACGTGTCTGCTCCCCATCCTTTTGTGGAAGATGATTCCGATTCGCCTGTAACTCCTCTACATGAGTTACGTAGTAGAGGTCGACCTTCAACCACGTTGCAGAAAGATGTCGCAGCCAAAAGCAGAGGGGCTATCCCTAAGCGACATCCTAAGACAACGCAGCAATCTACAGGTTCTGGTGTACCTGTAACCACAACCAGCGACTCCAGTAGTACCTCGTTGCCTACGCAGATTGATTGTTCCATACAGAGACCCAGACGTTCCAAGCGCCCTCCTAAGCGCTATCAAGATGCTCATGTATGATGACCGAGGTCTGTTCCAAGCCCTCGCTAATAACCAGTTATTCCGTTTTGTATCAGCCATATTCTACGTCTGATCCAAAGGGGGAGGATGTAACAAGAATTATACTTGGCAACCCTGCCGACCAAGTGACAGAGGTTCTCCCGACGGCTGACAGCTGAGATGGCGGAGACTGCTTCAAGAGTGCATGATTGTACTCCAAGCCATTGAACTATTAGTTTTAATAATGTAGTTTGTTTCTATTTCTTTCGGTGATTATACCGCTCACAGTAAAGTTTGTGCTTATTATTATTCAACCCCGATGTGCAAGGTGCTTCCCATTATTTACAGCTGAAGTTCGAGTACGAGCAAAACCCCTATAATATATCCTAACTCTCACACCCTAAACCCTCATCCCCTTATATTGTTAATTTGAAATATGTCAGTGGCGTACTATCTTTTTTCTTTAAAAAGTTCAGACTATTACCCGTATACGCGCCAATGATAAATATAAAATTCTTAATTGTATGTCAAAAAATGCTCAACAACTACCTCTTAAAACTAGCCAAATTTTATTACAATGTTGCCAGTAGTTTCGGCAAAATCGTAAAGAATGTGTAAAATTTTGTTTTCTTCAACGCCCTGTATACTGAAAATGGATGGGATTACAAAAAATTTTTATTAAGCAAGCCCCAATTATTTTTCAGTTTTTTACCTATTCTAGTGACGGTATTACCTTTTTTGAAAAATATGTATAAAATTGTATCAAAAAACGAAAAAAAAACCGAAAAAATGCGGTTTTTTATTTTTAAAGTGCGTTTCACCAATTTTAAAAATTTGAAAAAATTCAGGGTGAAATATTATGCAAAAATACACGTTATATATTTTTTTCGTGAAAACGAATGTCTTAGTTATTTTTTTATACTCATTTAAAATTTTAAAATCGTTCTAAAATTTAAATTTCCCGCCAAAAATTAAAAAAAAAAATTTTCAGACAGAACTTTTTAAAGCTTACAACTTTTTTATTTAAAGTTTTTCGCTAGTTCTCGATACGGCTGAGATAAAAAATAAAAACATAAAAAGCCTAATTACCCAAGCAGCAAGAGTTAGTCGAATATACGTCGATACTAAGTCATTTGTAGACCTTGACGTCGATCGACCTTAAAACGACATCGATTAGGTGTCGATTTGTAGACGTCTTTTCGACATCATAATATAGACGTTGATTTAACGTCGATTGTAGGGCGGTAGAGGTTTTCAAAATTTATCGACCAAAAATGAACGTTGAAAAGACGTTATGAAAGTAACCATCAATATTATAGTTATTTGATATAGAAATATCTATAAATCAAACTGAAAATAGACATTAGACAAACGAATGCCAATTCTAAAGTTTAGTTCAAAGTAAAAACACAGTGAAGGCCCCGTCTCACCATCAAATAATTGACAGTTATTTGATCAAACTTGACAGTCAAACTTGACTAGTGACACAAACTATACATACTAACTGTCACTTTGTGTCACTAACTGTCAAGTTTGATCAAATAACTGTCAATTATTTGATGGTGAGACGGGGCCTTAAAACACCAGAGGTACAAAGCAAAACAACATTATTTTAATCGTTAGACCTATAAATTTAATATTAGTACCTATAACAATGATTTCACTCATCGATCTTCAAAAAACTTATCATTAAATAAATTCAAATTTTGCGCGAAACTTTCTCATTGGGTTGTCATAACGGCGCAAAACGTCCTGTCCACAGAATATCGAGTTCATTTTTTTAACCAATCAAATTATTATTACTTTGAAATACTATGTAGTGATTGGCTAAAAAAAGTCTTGCCGCTATCTGTGTATTTTGGATGACAATTGACGTTTTTGACAGTCAAATCAAACAAAATGGCTTTGTTGGTTATGGTGGTGTATGCAAACGCTAGACGGCATAATGCCGTCTTCCGTTAGTTTACGTTTGTTTCCTGTTTTTCTTGATCCATCGTGTTCAAGGAGTTCGCTTTTTTCCATCCATTGGCTCCTTGTTTATTAAATTAGTTTATATTTGGATTATTTCTTGTTTTAGGTAAGTCTAATTTTTAGAAATATCATAACTTAAAAACTGAGGTATATTTTTTCACTTCTACTTACGAAAATGAACTTCAACTGGTGAAATACATTTCACTGACTAATCTCTGTGGCCAAATTATGGTGGGTGAATATGAAAAAATAGTAATAATCAGGAACATTACACATGTTTGTCTTAACAAAATATCATTTTTACAGCATTTTTCTAAATAACCCTATTAAGAATATATACTTATTTTGTTTAAAACATTTTATAACTACAGTGGAACCCCGATCAGTCGGCCCCCGATAACCCGGAAGTCCGGCTAACCCGGACCGATTTTCATCAGACAAAACAAAAATTTTTTCACTTGGACTGAGTTTTTTACCAAGAAATAAACAATACTCTATACAACTGTATGTAATTTAGATGTACTGTGCATATGGATTTCATGTTTTGTCATTTATAATGGAGTTTATCTCTAAGTATACCGTATTTTATTAATTTTTACCATATTCTCCGGCTAACCGGGATTTTCGATAACCCGGATCGGCCGCGGTCCCAATTAATCCAACTTATCGAGGTTCCACTGTATTAGTATTAGTAACAAGATAAAATAGTCAAGAAAAATTAAAATACAGTTTTTTTCTTCACAATTATGTAGGTAAAAATGTATTCTGTAATAGAATTTAAACAAGAAGAAGATGGTGGTGGACTATCTATAGTAAATTCAACTTGGTTGACACCTAGAAAAACTGAAGTACGTTGGCCCCCTATAAAAGATAACGTTCAATTTAAAAAAGTGCTACGCAAACTAGAACCTGAAATTGATGAAACTTGGAAGATATATGGTGTCCAGAAAATTTTTTATTCAACAGGTAATGATAATAATTTAGCTAATTAAAACACAAAGGGTGTCTCACTCACGCAATCTAGTGTAGACATCAATCACTATTTGGAAGTCCTTTTGCAAATTTTGCCACCACGTTTGTCTGACGTTCGAGTCTGCTGTTCCCATTTCTCTTGTTTTCAGCTTGAAAGGATTTCTAAATAGTGATTGGTCTTTACATTGTGCTTTAAATCAGCTTAAAATGTCAGAAATCTTACCAATCCCAGGCACAATCTCAGAAATCCTCAAATATATATTTGAATCTCTCAATCTATTTCGAAAATATGGTGACAATATCACAAATCTAAGCTCGAAGTATGTTTCTATCGTCTCCTGATGATGTTGACATAGTCAACGAAATGTGTTTTGGTTAACGGTGAACTCTTTGAATCAGTTTGAAGAAAACTAAAGGTTTCAGGCTCAAGATTCTTCATAAATTTTCATGAATCTTGTAAAAATGCTTCTAATCTCACAATATCCAATCTGGTGTACACATTCTGTTGAAGCGAAATACCCCTTGTCAGAAGATTGTGTGCCATAAATATGCTTAGCATAATTTACAAAAGTATAAGGCAAAAATTTAATTGCGATTTGTCATTTTTCATTTGTGGTAGTGTAAGTGAAAATAGTGATACCAGTAAAGTTATTTTAACCCTTTTATTACCCCGTACATTTTTAGATGATTTTGAAAAGGCCACAAATAAATTAAAAAGAGCAGAAATAACATCTGATCTACAAACTGATCTTGAGGATGATAATACCAGACCCAGAAGAAAGATCCTGAAACGAAAATTTAGTTTGGATGAGGACAGCAACGACCAGGTTTCGCTATTTAAGCCTGGCAAAAAGTCGAAGCAAATTTTACCATGGCCTCCACCTGTGGGAATTAATAAACTCTATACAAATCCAAGAGGTTAGTGATTCTAAGATTTACATCAATATTAATATTTTAAACACAAACACTTGTTTAACAATTTTAAACCTAAATTATTATTTTGTACATTTGATGATGCCAGCATATTATTGTACAGTGTAGTCCGTAAGAATTTTCAGTGTAAAAAAAATAGATAAAAATTAACTAGTTGTGTGTTATGACACAAGGTACTTTCCCTCAAAGTCTCAAAGCCTCTTAAACTCCATTAACGTTAGCCTATGAGTTTAATAATTTGAAAAATAGACTGTATTGATCTACTAAACATAATAGAGATTGTTTTGTTTAAATTTCATTAGTTTTTATGAATTTTTTAAATATTTTTTAATTTTCAAATGTCTTTAACACCCCGTTAACGTATGTCAGTGGGTTTATTATGTGTGATAAATAGTTTTTCCAAAAAACTAATCAGATCCAGATTTTCACATAGTTGATTTTTGGTCCAAATTTTGTAAAAATCTGTTTAGCAATTTTTGCTAAACCGTTGACGAAAAATTTTTCCACAGACACACATTGAAAATCCCGAAGTCGAAATTTTACACCATCACAATACTTCGCTTCGATAATACATCCTATCTAAGGATAGGATATGTAAAATTGAGGGAAAGTAAAAATTGGTCTGTTGTAGGATTTTCTTCCAAATCATTAATCAGCTAGACAATAATTAATTTATCCATTATGAACCTCACTGGTATCATAAAGTATTAAGGGAGTAATAAATAAAATTGTAGGATCGTCTCAAGAATTGGAATCTGGGACAGATGAGTCTGACCCTGGCATTCCTTCTGGCTCTCAATTTATGAAAAGCATATCCACACCAAGGGATAAGTTATCATTTCAGATATCTACACCAAAATCTTCATCGTCTTTTGGTAGGCAAGAAGCAACTGAAATACAAACACCGACTCTGAACGAGTCTCTAAATTTTGATAATAGTCTTCAGGATACAAATGGTAAGTTCTTTTATTTATGGGAGTAATTTTGCACAACACTACCTTATTGATTTGCCAAAAATATTGTTGGTTTAAAGCACACAGTAAAAATTGACTTGAAAAAGCTTCCAATAGTGTAACAAATCATCTAATTTTTATAGTTGTTATTACTGATACTATTAATGTAAATGGTCAAATTGTGTTTTCCCCAAACTTACAATTTTTTATGGGCATAGGTACAACCAACGATATAGGTACACAATGTTAGCATGCATTCATTATAAGTATCAATGAATAATTGCAAAAAACTAATGGAAAACCTTCTGTACTTTATTCAATGTGTTGTAAATATGTTTTGTTTCTAGGATTGAAGGTTCTACTTAAACATATATTAACAATTAAGGAACAGAACAGAAAAATTCTAAATATTTTGGAGAAATCAAAACCATTTGAAAATTCAGATTTACCTGATGACTTCAAAATAAAATTGCCAATAGAATCCTTACAAGACCTGGAAGAACTAGAGATATATTTGACAGAAGAAGAGAACTTCAACACTTTTGTAAGTTGTATAAATCTAGTACCCAATTGTAGAAATTAAGAAAATTTAAATTTTTTGCTGATTTGTTTATAATAGAAAATTATTCCCTTATTAAACTTTCTTTGTATAAATTAAAAGAAATTAGTTGCACCTAAATGTAAAAATACTTTTTTTAATTTATATTTTTTTAGAAATCATACTGTGCCTCAATTTCAAACCTGAAAGATGTTACCCAGAAGAATAATAGGATATTAAGATCTCTTTTGACAGATAATATTGCGAAGCATTTTAATTACTTCGGTAACAACCGGCGGCAAGACAGAGTATCAAATAAGCGACCATTTAATCAACTGCGCTTAAACAAAGTGGTTCTAGGTGAGTCTTGTGGTTTAAATTTTTTTGTTTTTTATTAACTTGCTTCGATTGTAAACACGGATTGTGAAGAAAATAAGGAAAGGTGTTTATACAGGGTGTTTCATTCTAAAATAGACATACTTTAACTACAGATAGGGCATGCCTAGGTGTTTTGCAGAAGGTTCATATTTAATGGGTTGTACTCCTTTAATAACTTGAGGTATAGGGCATTTTATCTATTTTGCCCAGTTTTTTCTTTCCAACTGCCTTGTATATTGTTTTTTAATCTTTTTTGGTCTTAATCTTTTTAAATTTCCAAACCCAGATTTAAAAGAAAAGTTAAGAAATTATATTTTGTATGAATGGGTTGTAATATTATTTGCAAAGAGTGAAAAAACTCATTTTTAGTACAAACAGTTTTAGTCCGTATTGTGTAATTATGTTTCTGAATGAAACAACCCATATATTGTATATTTTTTGATACACTGAATTTTATTTTTATTATAGATGCGGTAAAACAAGGAACTGACTTTACAACTCATGAAGTTGAGAACGCTATTAAGCGCTGGTTAAAACATGCTCCTAACCGTAACAAGAAAAATTACTAATTTGGAATTGTTTTAATTTTAGTTTTTTATTTGATTAAACATGCAAAGGTTTTATAAAGAAACTGTAGGTGAACGCCAAATGTGTAGGAGGGTGGCTAAGGAACTTAAAAATACGATTGAAGGTCTTAATAGTAATTTAAATCAGGCTTCTTCCCTTGTTAGTAAAACAGTAGTACATAGTGATACCGTTTAGTAAGTTTTTAAGGATAAGTATAAAATTTGCAAGATGTTGATGTATAAAATGTAACATCTTTATTTAAAAATAGTCAAAAAATTTAAAAATAAAAATATTCTCGATTATGTTCAAAAAAATTTAAATTTTTTGACTATTTAAAAAAGTATGTTTTACACATCAATATTTTGCAAATTTTATGAAAAAGATTATTATTAAAAAGTTATATTTATTAAAAAAAAATACTTATTTATGATCATTCAAATATTATTTTTAAATAGCCATGGGGATGCGATTCAAGATTTTCAAAAAGATACATTGTCAAGTATGATACATCACTAGATTTGAAATTTTGTGAAGAACAATATTGTCACAAAAAAATTATCTCATTTCCTGTTAAACCGGAAGTAATAATTGAAGCACCGCCAAAAGCTGAATATTTATGTGATTTCAAAATAATCGGTTTATTAACAAAAAAGTTATTCACTGTTACCTGATCTCGTCACCAGGTATATCTTAGCCACCCTACCTGCCATTTGCTTTACAAAGTTTCTTGTATTTTATATTCACCTGTCATTTTACAAAGTTTTTGTATTTTATATAATAAAAGTTTTGACAGAGTTTTTGATTTCTTTATTATTTGACACAGGTTACGTTTGTTAGAGCAGCAGTTGCTAATCGGAAGACACATGCCTTGTTTATTTTTTAACTTGAAAATGCTAAAAATGAACTGCATGTACATCCAATAGACGACTGAAAGCTGCCATTCGAAGAAACTATAACTGCCAACGTCTATTGTACGTCTATATAACGTTATCAGTGAGGTATATCTCGTCGTCGATTAAACGTCATAAGTCGACGTCGTTTCAACTATGACATTGTGCCGTCGAATTCACGTTGAACCGACCGTTGTTTCGACGTATTTGGACGTCGAGTAGTGACGTACATTCGACGTCTCTTCGACTGACTCTTGCTGCTTGGGTAGGCTCTAGGTGGGTCACATGACCACCTAGGGGGCTAAAAATTTCAGAAAGTTAGTTTCACTATATATGCTAAACGGTGACCTATATGGAATTTGAATCGAGTTGGGGGCACTTTTCATCATCTTACCCGGCTAGGCCCTTTCGCGGGAGTTAATTCTTAAAAATGCAAACAACTTCGTGTGGCAACAACTACCTGTGTACAAGGTCAGCCAGATGTTAAAAGATTTGCTTAGTTCAGTTGTTTAGTGATTGAAAGTTGATGGTGTTGGATTTTGGGTGAGTAAAATAAATATTATAACGAATAGTTTATTATTTGCAACTTTTTTGTTTTTTTTTAAACTCAAATTTCTTTCTTGGGTATATAAAACGAGTAGGTATAAGGCATGAATTGCCATATTATTCTTGTTATTTATTAAGTCTGATGGTTGTCGAATGAGATGCATGTTAACACGTGCGTTTGTCTTGGGGTTGAGTGAAACAAATTTTATGGGGCACACTGAAACATGTTTCACTGTGCCCCAAAACACATAAATAATTCAATAGTAGGTAATATGATTAATATTTATATAAAGCAACTTATTTTGTTTTATAGAGAAAAAATGAGAAACCGTGTAAGAAAAAACAATATTGGACAGTTCTCCGACGAACAAATGGAGAGAGCTGTTAAACTTATTCTCGAAAATAAAATTAGCTTAAGAAGAGCAGCAGACGAATGTAATGTTAGTTTTGTTACATTATTTAGGTGAGTAATAATTTATATTATAAATTGATATAATTACCTTTAGTCTGGGAGTGTAAGGCGCAAGGCAAAAGAAAAACCGGCAGACCTCAGCCAACATCGAACAACACTATAGAGAAGGCGTTAATCAAAAGAAATATAGATTTCAGGCAAGCAAAAACTTTGACAAACAATAGAAGGGAATGGAGAAGAACTTATACTGCAGTCTCACTAAAAGACGATAAAAGAGTTATACTTTATTTTTAGATTTTAATTATGCCGTATGTAGATATAGGAGTTTATATTTATTTCAGAAATGTAAAATTTGTTTTTCGACACTGGCGTCAGCCGGTAAAAGAAATAAAGATTACGTATGTATGTACCTATGTATAATTACCTTTAATATGTTTTTCTTTTACAGGTATGTAAAAAAGCAAAAAGCTGCCAACGATGAAGGATCTAATATGAAAATTCGTTTTACTCATAAGTATAATTCCCGTTTAATATTCACTGCCGAACTAGAAAAACTTTTATCAGAGTATTTATTGATCTGTTCCAAAATGTGCTACGGAAAATCAACACGTGATACACGTGAGCTGGCAAATGAAATGGCTATGATAAATGAGATAAATGTACCTCCAAGCTGGCATGTTAACTCAGCTGATGGTTTGGACTGGCTAAGAGGTTTTTTAAAAAGAAATACAACATTGTCCAAAAGACAACCTGAGAAGTGTTCTCTTTCTGGCTGCACATCATTTTATCGGCTACGATAATCTTAGAAGAAGCCTTACAACGTTCAACAAGTTTTGCAGATGGTTCAAGGATATGGAATTTAGATGAAACTGCCACCTCTACAGTAATAAATAAATCTGTCAATATTTTCCCTCTAGTCATGGAGTGGACATTTTTTTTGTATTCTTTGCGCGGATATTTTCCCTCAAGTCATTAAGCATTTTATTAAACATACATTGTCTTCAAAAGAAAACCCAACGTTACTAATAATGGATAACCATCACAGCCATATATGCATTGAAGTCATAAATCTAGCTAAAGAAAATGGTGTAACAATAGTCACACTTCCACCCCATTGCAGTGGAAAGTTACAACCACTGGATGTTTCATGTTATGCTCCATTCAAAACATATTATGCTGCTGCTGTAGATTCTTGGCAAAAACAAAATCCAGGAAAGGTTTTCTCAATATATAACATTGCTGGTTGTGTAAATGAAGCACATCAAAAAACTATGATACCAACAACAATTGTCAATGGATTTAGGAAAACTGGAATTTTTGCTTATAACCGCGATTTATTTACTGAAGCCGACTATATGTCTAGTTTTGTAACTGACAGACCAAATCCTGAACATTCAACCGAAATTGATCTTACCGATCCCCCACTACTCGCTGGTCCATCATCATAATCAAATGAAGAGCCTTCACTGCATAAATCCCAACATGTTTTGCAAAACACAAGTGAAATGAAAACAATTGATAATAAAACTTTTAGAAGTCTTGCGGAATTCAAAGCCCAGAAAGGCGATTGGAAATCTAATTGAGAATCTGAAAAAAATCTAATTGAGAACGCAGCATCTGAAGCTGCTGCCAAAAATTCTAAAGTCAGCATTTCTAAAAGAAAAGAAGCAACAAAAAAAATATTTGTGCAAGAGTCCAGTGATGAAGACGATCCACTTGATGATTGGTCAGCTACTTCCTCAAGTGGAGGGTTATTTGACCCTGATGATGTAGAACAGGAAAATGCTGTAGAATTATCTTTTACTCCAGTAGAGTTTCTAAGAGTAAATGAATTTGTATTGGTTGAATTTACAGATAAGAAAAAGTTTTATTATGTTGGCCGAGTGACTAAAGAAAAAAATGACGAAGATGAAGTAGAAATTTCATTTTTAAGAAAAAGTGCTACAGTGGCTCGAGCTTTTTCCTATCCCCTAGTTGAAGACATTGCATTCGTTAATATTAAGGATGTTAAATTAATATTACCTAATCCAGAAAAGAAACAAGGATCCAAAAGGACACAAAGTTATCTAATTTTTGAAATGTCATTCTCAAATTTAGAAGTACGTTAATATATAGATGGATATAGCTTTATTTGTAATCATATTATTTCTTAATAAAAATTTGTGTTTTAAAGCTCATTTTACTTTATTATTAGAAAATTTCTAATGTTTCACTGTGCCCATTGCTTTGTTTCATACTACCCCACGACTGGGGCACAGTGAAACAAAAAACACGATTTTTAAAAATAAGTATCAAAAATCAGGTTTTTACTTTTTTCCTGATTTCAAACCAGTAATATATGTCCAATAGATGCAAATACACAATCCTACTAAAAAGATATTATAAATTGTAATACATAATTTTTTAGTCTAAAAATAGTATTTTTTGTTTCAATGTGCCCCACCTTACCCTACTTTTTTTCGCACTTTTAATTATATTGGCCAATTATATTAGTCCTGGTTGCTGGATAATTGTCAAGACCATAGTCCAAAAAAATAATAAGAAGAAAAAATAAGATGCAGGTTATGTTTAGCAAACGAAAACAATTGTATGTAGTAAATAAAATCAGTTATTAAAATGCAGTACTGCAAGCAAAATACAATTAATTAAATTTACCTTTATATAATAATTGCATATCATATCAATATTGTTGGGCAATATATAATTTTTCTGCGTCAATGACAGAAGGTATGAAATATACGTCAATTTGACAATTTCAATTGACAATATGAATTATTTAAGATAGATGCAATATTTCTCCGCGACTCGCGCACGGTCGTTTCTCGTTTCCCTTTCCAAGTACTTGCACACCGCGAATTAATAAATTTCTGCATGTAAATTCCTGAATGCTACTCTGCACTTTCTCCTGATTATTTGAAAGTTATATTATAATGAGAATTGCATCATATAAAGTGCGTAAATGTATAATGTGTCGAAAAAAAGAACTTCTCATGTATGTATTTATATTAGTAAAGTTAGTAAGTAGTTCTACCATCGTTATTATAGTACAAGATTAACTTTCATTTGACACCTCATTTGTCATTCTACGGAGGAGGAGTTGAGTTTACGGGCAGACAGGTTAACGTGGATAATTCAACATTTCCACATTTTTTCAAAATTGGGGGTGACTATTTCACTAGACTGTTTTTAAGAGGATCGGTACGTTTTTTCGGCTTCAATGCTATTCAAATGGGGATTCATTTTTTTCGAATACTGAGAAAACTAATAAGTAGTTTAAAAAAATTTAAACGCAGAATGAAAGATTACGTTATTAGCGAGGGCCGAAAGTCCCTGAGAACTTCTATAATGTTTATTTTAATAAGTTACAGGAGTGAAAAACTAAGAGAAAATTTAGTGTTATTTTTAAGTTCAAATATCTCATTCAAAATCAACTTTTTATTTATTCTAAGGGACTTTCGGCCCTCGGTAATAATTTAGTCTTTCATTCTGCGTTTAGATTTTTCAAAAATATTTATTGGTTTTTTCAGGATTCGAAAAAAATGAACACAATGTCCGTGGTAATATTTTCCAAATCTAACGTGTGATCCAAAATTATTGTCACCATAGGTGGCTTTGAACGACAGAGATAGCTATATAGTACATGTCTATTCTTAATTCAGATATACCTTCCAGTTTACGTCAACTTTGCAGTGTATGTCAACTTAACAAGAAAAGTTGGGTTATGTAGTTTGTTTGATTTTATTCATTATTGTTTACTTATAATTTTGTTAATTATTTTTATTTCTGATTAAAGTTCTGTGTTAGGTTTTGACTGATTTTTTATGTTTTATAGTGTTAATCAAAATTAATTGATAAACCAATGATATAAATTCAGATTAAAACAAGACATACGTAATTTTTTGCACGGCTAGCTTTTATCCCAATAATTGTGGATCGCTCGTTATCTTTGTCATACAACGCACATAGTCGAATAGAATATTATCAGTCAGACACTGACAATCAGTGACAGTTTTAAATAATTATTTGACATGAATCGGGAATATTTTTAGTTGTTGATTAAATAATATTGATAAATAATTGTGTATTTGATAAATAATTGATTTAAGAGGTGAACTTTTTTTTTCTTCCTTATTGGCTTTGGATTACTTGATCCATTCAGCCACGATAGATAATAAATTACTGTTTGCTACAATATTCCAAATATAATACATTGCATTACATAATACATTAGGTACATGTGCGCACATATAATACTTATGCACGCACATACATACATACATATGTAGAAGTGGAAACATTTAATTGACCAGTAGGTATACTCCTCATTCATGGCCCTAACCAACTTAAATTAATTTACAAATAATTAAATCGACAAAAAAAACTACATGCTAATACTAAATGCTAATAAATATATGTTTTTTTTTTACACAGCGATAAGGCTTCAACCCGGATCAACCCCGCGGAGGTTTACACCCTCTTTGTGTTTTTAATTTTTTTTTCTCTTTTTTATTTTTTTTATAATTTATTATACTTTTTTTATTTATTTATTTATTTATTTTTTTTTTAATAAGATTTAATTTTTTTTATACATTTTTTTTGTATACATATTTTTTTGTATAATTTTTTTTTTTTTTAATTTTTTCAATATAAACTTTTATACAATTCTATTCTTATTACCTCCCTGCAAAATCTACTTAATGAACTTTCACAGGGAGACAATATTACATAATAAGGATAAACATAAAAAAACAATAATTATTGCTAAACACATTCAACCGGACTCATTCAGTGCAAGTTAAATTTTCCTCTTAGTCCTTTTTAAAAACTCCCAGATGATTTGTTTAATTTTAGAATTTCTACGAGACAAATATAAAAGAGAAGCATTATTTTGTGGGAAAGGTATTTCTTCTTGAACCAGATTGTTCATTAAAAACTTAATTGCAACATCATTATGTTTGCATCCAAACAACCAATGATTAATATCGTCAACATATCCATTGCAATCGCAAAGATCTGATTCGGATAGGTTAAATCTATAGAGGTATGACTTGACAGTGGCATGATTAAAGAGACATCTAATAAACATGGCATATATATTTCTACTGGGATAACTTCTGATAGCAAAAGGCTCAGTAGGTAAACTAGGATGAATTTTGGTGTAGAGATTGTTGCTTCGATTGCAGAAAGCGTGCCACTCAATATCCCAATTTTGTTTCAAACTTTTCTTGCGAGTAGCTGTTAGATCGCTTCTATCTAGCCAAGTTATTTCCGATCCTTTTAAGATTGCGTCTTTAGCAAAAAAATCTGCTTTTATGTTACCGGAAATACCAATATGTCCTTTTACCCAGACGAAAGTTACAGAAGTCTGTTTTTCCAGTAACTTTAGTTGGTTTTCTAAAATTTTGACGACAAGGCTATTTTTATATAAATGTTTACGTGTGTTTTCTAGAGCTAATAACGAAGATCTTGAATCTGACATAATTACAACTTGCTTGTTAGAAATTTTTTTGTTGACAGCCCATTCTAGAGCTTGATAAATCGCGAACATTTCTGCAGAGTATATGGAACATTGTTTATCTAACTTGAACATCAAGGATTCTTGGTGATCCGGAATATATACAGCACATCCAACTCCCAATCTTGATTTTGAACCATCCGTGAAAATCCTGCATGGATTATCAAGCTTGGCTATATGTTGCTGAAAGTCAACTGGATTCTCACTGTCAAAATTTGGGAACCAAACATTAACATTCGCATAAGATATATTAAAACTCGATTTAAAGAAAGTTAATTCACCTGGACTGTTTAGGTGCTGAGAAACGTTCGAGTATGCTACTGCTAAAATAGGAGAATTCCTGTTGTGCCACCATTTGTCGACAAGATTAGAAACAGAGATGTCACATATTTTTTGTAGTAGTTCAGTTTAGTTGTAAGATTGGCATTTAAGAATAAATTTTTCAGCCAAAAATAGTCGTCTTAAATGTAAAGGAGGCTCCATGGATTCAGCTAAAAGATTCTCTATAGGCGTAGACTTGAGCGCACCTAGAACTAACCGCAGAGCCTTATATTGAATGCGATCTAGTTTTTTAAGGCGACTGTTTGTGGCAGATCCATATAGAATGCTTCCATAGTCGAGAATGGGTCTGGTATATGCACGATAAAACATTAAATTAATTTTAGGGTCAGCACCCCATCGATAGCGATTAACTACTTTAAGAATATTTAAACTTTTCTCACATTTTATTAAGCACTTATTAATGTGTTCATCCCATGTTAACTTGGTGTCCAATGTAATACCAAGATAAGTGTAGTGCTTATGAACGGGTATACTTAGGTTGTTAATCATGATGCTGGTCATAACTGGTAAGCGATGTCGCGTAAAAAACACCACCGCTGATTTATTTGCAGTAAGGTCAAATCCTTGTTTAAAAAAATACTCTCTTGCATCACCCAGTACCATCTTAGTTGAATTAATACTTTGTTGGTACAACTTATTCACATTGTAAAAGCAGAAATCATCTGCATATTGTAATATACTGCATCTAATTCCTATACTGTGGAGATCTAGAGTGTATAGATTAAACAACAAGGGACTGAGGACTGATCCTTGTGGTAAACCTTGATGCACTACTCTTGGGCCAATCAATCTATCATTACATCTAATAAATACCTGTCTATTAAGGAATAGGTTTACTAATACATAAGCACACAAAGGTGGAATACCTATGTGCTTCAGTTTTTCGAACAATAGATTTAAATTGACGTTGTCATAAGCCCCAGAAATATCAAGAAAAATGGCAGATAGATAATTATTATTTGAATATGATAATTGAATATCAGTTGTTAATTGAGGACCACAATCAATAGTTCCCTTGTTCCTACGAAAGCCATACTGAGACACTGGAAATATATTTTTGTTCTCACACCACCATTCTAATCTGCTTTTCATAACTCGTTCAAATGTTTTAAGCAAACAGGACATGAGAGAGATAGGCCTTAAGTCGGTACGCTGGTTTAGTTTGGGTATAGGAATAACCAGGCATTGTTTGAGGGCGTCACAATGATCTCCTTTAAGTAGAATATTGTTGTATATTTTGCACAAATAATATATAGCAATTGCAGGTAGGTTTAATAGCATACTATAGTTAATGCCGTCAATACCAGGGGCTGTATTTTTAGAACTCTTGATATTTGCTTTAAGTTCGTCAGCTGAAATGGGGGTTAGTAAAAAGTGATCATTAGTAGAGATGCTCGGCATAAATAGTGGTAAATGGACATAATCCGGAGAGATTTTTGTAAAGAGCCTTTCTACCATACATTCATCATTAGCGGTGTACTTTTTGTTACCTTGAATTTTGTTTACCCTTTTCCAAAGCTCTGAAGGTGAAGTTTGCCTAGTAAGTGAGGAACAAAACCGAGCCCAACTAGATTTAGCTTTTGAGCGGAAAGTTCGTTTACATATAGCTTCATTCTTCTTATATTCCATGAAGTTTGAAAGGGTAAGATTAGATTTATAAATTTTAAAGGAATTTTTTCTAGCGTTAGAAGCAGTGAGGCATTCATCATCCCACCATGGTGGCGATTTGAAAGATTTGACTGACGGTTTGATAATTTTGAAAGATTTGTTGGCTGCATCAGTAATAGAATCTAATAAAAAGAAAATCATTTCGTTTGTTTGGTTTTTATTTGGTTCGTGTCAGAAGGCACTTTCTACGTTGTTTCTAAAATTATCCCAGTTTGCATTAGACATCGACCATTTAGCCGAAGATATAAAAGTTCTATTTTCAATTTTCATATTCTGCACAGAAAGTCTAATTGGAAAATGATCTGATCCATAGGTATCTGGAAGAACAGTCCAGTCAAAGGATGGACATAAACTAGAGGATATAATAGTAAGATCTACAACAGATTTCATATTCCCTGGAGGAGTAGCTCTAGTAGCCGACCCGTCATTAACAACAATTAAATTAGGAAAGAAATCTAATGCTTCTACTAGTATATTACCATCGACGCAACATGAATTTGATCCCCATAATCCATGATGTGCATTAAAATCTCCGGTAATAATACAATCATTGCTAATTTGAGAAAAAAGACTAACGTAATCTTGCACTGTTACTTTAACATTTGATGGACGGTACACACTCAGGATAGTATACATTTTTTGGTCAATTTTAATATCTACACCACAAACTTCTAAATTAGGATTGAAATTGTTAACAAATGAAATGGGATTATAAATAATGTTATTTGCTAAAATTATGGCAACTCCTCCATATCCTCCAATTCTACTTTTATTAACTACATTGAAATTATTGAAGCAAACAGTATCAGATGGTTTTGACCAAGTTTCTGATAAAAGACCTATGTCAAAACGTTCTTCAAACAGTAATTGCTGTAAAGAATATCGGTTCGCATTTAGCGAACGAATATTCCATTGAATAATTTTAATACTTTTGTCAGCCATTAAAATTATGTAAAAATATTACCTATAATATCTTTAATTTTATTTTCTAATTCAATTTCGTAATTTTTAAAATTAGTTTCTACATTTGATGAAGAATTACAATAGTCAAGGATACTCTGTTTGATTAAATTTTTGAGTGAAGCACTGAGCTGGCCTATAAATATATCAAATTCATTACGGGGCTCATGGTTTCCAAATTGAAATACAGATCCCGAACAGAAACTGGTCGGGTATTCACTACGCACAGGAGGAAAATTAGGAGTTGTATCAGTAGTCTTCCTTTTTTGGGGGGGGGGGGGGGGGTTATCGTTAGGGGGGGCTATATTCAGATGATTATTATTTTTATAAGTAGTGGTGGAATTCGAGGGTTTAGGGGAGGAGCTTTTTAATGGAGGAAAGTCTGTGTCACAGGTCATTAAAGGTGCAAATTTATTTTTTTGGACTAAACTGGAATAACATGGATTTTCAAGAGCTTTTTCGGCTTCTTTAAATGAAATATTTAAGTTAGCCATAGCTTCTTTAGTCTTTTTTTGTTTTAAATATTCGGGACATTCTTTAAAAACTGACTCGTGGCTACTATTTTTACAATAAACGCAAAATGTAGTACATTTATCGGGACAATCAGTGTTACCTTCATTACCGCACTTCTTACATCTTTTTTTTGACTTGCATTGAGTCGTTGAATGGCCATAACGAAGACAGTTGAAACATTGCATAACAGGACTAACATATATTTCAACTGGACACCTAACTTTGTTGATGTAAATATATTGGGGAATTAATTTACCTTCAAAGCTAATAATAACCATTTGTCTAGGAACTCTTTCTGATACACCGTCACTTTGAACTATTCTAGTCATTCTATGAACTTTTTTTATTGGAATATTAGATTTAATAGTATTAAGTAGTGCACTCTCAGTTAGAGTAGTGTCCACTCCGCGAACGAGACCCTTTTTTTCCGTTAAATAATTTGGAATATATGCAATTAGGTTATTTTTTCCGAAAAAATCTTCAACTACTAATTTATTCGCAACAGCACCTGAATTGACTTGAATTTTAATGCGATTTTTACCTATACTAACAATTTCAATAATATGTTTATCATAACTAGATAGCGAAAGTAGTTTTTCTCCAAGTTTCATTGGATGCAAACGACCGATACTCAAATTTATGTGTTGAACAAATATAAAAACGGACCAGTATCATTTAAACTAAATCGATTAGATGAATTAAATTCCTGACTTTTTTGAATAGTATTTGTTTTATTTGAAGTAGATGTCAAGTTTATGGTATCATTAGTACTTTTACTAGTATCATTTAAACATTCACTATGAGAATTATTCTGATTTAAATCATTTGTCTGCATAATTATATCGCTCTCATCTGTGAACCCAATATTTTCTACACCAGGATCTGGTGGATCCTTTCCATTTTTGCCCACGGACATCCCGGGGCACGAGCGACGTTCAAATATAAGTATATAAAAAAATTTCTACTTACAGTACAGTTGTCAAATAACAAAACTTAAAATATACGGAAAAACAAACAAAATCGGCTAAACACTCTGTAGAATCTCTTGAAACACACTTTAATACTTCACAATCGATTTGACTTGAATGAAAAAAGACTTTAGAACTAACTAAATCTACAAATTTTCCGGAGGAACTCTTAAATTTGTCTAAACACTTTGACAGTTATTTTGACGTTGAGGTGAACTTTATAAAAAGTGATTTATTGTGTATTATTTATGGAAGATAGAAACAGAGAATACATTAAGATATATTCTGTGATCCAAGTATTTTTTTTTTAAATGTTCAAAATTGTAAGCGTTCCATAGTAACAATATATTATTAAAAAATCACTTAAACACTTTTGCTCTTTTCTCGATTGAGTATTAATTTTTGTTGTAAGTACCTACATATTATTACAATCACTGAATACATAGCTAGTGAAAAAATTATCACATTTATTAATTGAATTAATAATTTGCAATTATACAAAAAATAACAGTTATCCAAGAACATTCAAAAGCCATCCCTTTAAGCTACTTATGACATTGTCAAGTAGAATGACATTCTAGTAATATGTACATATCCATACCAGTGTGAATTTTACTACACGTAATTTGCCATGTAAAGACAGGAAAGGTAGGGATAGCCGTAAAATATTTGCGAATTATGTAGGTACCCATAGTAACCCCCTCTGTGGCGCAGTGGTATTCTCCTTTTCATGAACATTTTTCAGTGCGTCACAAATTATAGAAAAAAAGGTAAGTCCGTGATAATACACATTTATAACATTTATTCTAACGTGACATTTTAGTTAAATCTGACAGTTGTCAAATTTTATTTTCAATTTGGAATAAAACCAAATCAATTGTGTCTATTGCATTTATAAAATGGTATTTTCTTTCATTTGTATAGTCTTATAAATTGTACAGATTATATTGATAATAGTATTATTTTATTTAATAAATAATTCTTTTTTGATTATGGCGCCATCTATCGACAACTAGAATAATCACCAAACTAGAATAATTACCAAAGTATTCACAGACGTGCCTTTTTTTCTGTCACATACAATTTAATGCGTTAGAGAGAAATCGAAAAACTGTGACGCACTGAAAGATGATCATGAGAAAAAGAATAAGAGCGCCTACCTTTGAAACGAAAGGTCGGGAGTTCGAATCCTACCAGGGGCAGAAATTTTTCATTTATTATAAATTAATAAATGAAAAATAGTTTCTGTCCTTTTGGGATCGGTACTCACCGGAGGGACTGCAGACGTTCGGAAACAATTAGCGTCTCTTTGCAAAGACAATGACGTCGACTTTGCAAAGTAACAAGACACTTACTCAACACACACACTACACATTACTCCCCTGACTTAGTGATAAGTTATACAATTACGTGGCTAAAGGTTCTAGTTCTAAACCAAAGCCAGAATCAGAGAAAAAAAAATGTACCCATAGTCTTAACTGACTATATGTCACTAGACTGTTTTTAACTGATAAAACGGCATAGCAACGCTTCGTTTCCTACTGACAAAACTCCTTAACGACGTGAAATCTCAGCGACAAAATTATGACAGATAATAAATAAAGATAAATAAATGAATAAAGAAATAAAGATTATATTTCGTTGATATGGTGCATTAATTTTCTCGTGAAATAGTCTTGTCGAATATCATTCGAGAGAAAATTATTTCCGGCAAAATTTTCTCCTGGTTTCATTCAAGTTCGTTGCCTTTTGGTAATTTTCGCTTATGAAATTTTGACAAAATCACTCGACTGACGTCTCGTGATTTAAGTCAAAATCTCATTCGCGAAAATTGCCAGGCAACAAACTTTCATATCAGTCGAAAATATTGCCGGCAAAATTTTCTCTCTTGTGATATTATATACGAAAACAACATTTGTATAATCTTCAAATTATTTGTAAAAATCGGTGTTGTAGAATCGGTAGATCTACCGATAAATCGGTAGCTCTGGCATCACTGGACGACGAATACTGACAGAACAGAAATGACAGACTGTCTGACATTGACACTGACATTACTGACAGCGACGTCAGTGACAAGTGACAAGATCAAAATAACAAATAAAAATAACTTGGGTTGGCGGGAGCCCGGGAGCAGGAGGCGAGGCAGTTAAAAAGTAGCAATTTTGTTTGTAATTTGTACATTTCTTTCTAATATATCGTAATACTATATTATTTATCTATGGTTAATACTTTATACTGAGCACTGAGCTATGGAATTTAAAGTTGAAATTAAGGAAGAGTTGGTTGAATATAATCAAAAAGATCTAGAGAGCCAGCTATCCACATCAATAGATCTGGAAAACTTCAAAAATGAGCTAGAACTAGAAGATATCTCAGGTAAGACAAGTAGTAAAGTAAAAGTTAGTGTTAAATAATTGTGATATCTTCTTGTTCAGCCTGCTTGCATCCACTGGTGGACAAAGACCTCCCCATGAGTTCTCCACTCTTCTCTGTTTTTGGTATTTGATTTGGAGAAAGTCCCAGTTTGGGTCTCTGGGAAAGTTTGGTTATGTCAAACACTGACAGAATAAAGTTGTCTACACAATATTTAAAGTTACAGCCAATGCAATACAAGTAGGTTAATATCACATCATTCTCCCACACTATATAGTCTTCCAAATTCTGTGGTAAATGACGAACTCTTTCAGATCTTCTAGGCGCTCCTGAAGGAGGTGTTGAACTTCGTCGAGAACACTCTGAGGGTTCTTCAATAAGTAATGGAGCTGGTGGGGGAGGTATAGACCTATCTGCTTGGGGCTGCATGTTTTGTGTGGTTTTAGATGAGGATTCATTGAAGCTCTAATGTAACTCATGTAGGTCCTCTACCAACACTGGTTCTTGATCTGGTATCTCTAGTATTTCTCCCTCACCTTGTCCATTTGGAGCCAGATGACGATTCGACACTGTGGTCTCCCGTCCATCTTTCAGTGTAACAAAAGAGTATTCAGGATTTGCCTCTATTACCTCTACTTCTTCTACGATAGGGAGATACTTGCTTTTCTAATCGAACCTTTTTATCAATACATGCCCTGATTCTGCTAGCCATGACGGTATTGTATTCCCATTTGGAGATCTACGTGTGTGCACAAACATTCTTTCATGTGGCGTACAGTTGTGGAACAAGTGTTTACAGTAATGGAATGCAGAACATTTGGCAGATATTGTTCCCAAGTCTAAATAGGTGCTTCATGTGATTCACAGGCCAGTTTAATATATTTCCAGGCAGTAAGATTCAACTTCTCCACTTGACCATTTCCTTGAGGATTATAAGCAGTAGTTCTACTAGTCGCGATCCCTCTGGAGTTAAGAAACTCTTTGACTTCTTCTGATAGAAATGGAGTCCCTCTATCCGAATGGATATATGCATTCATTCCAAACATCATGAATAAGGTATTTAAATTCTTGATTACTCTTTTGGCACTAATGTCACTACATGGAAAAGCAAATGGGAATCTGGAATACTCGCCTACTACCGTAAGAATATAACGATTATTGATATTCGAAGGCACTGGTCCTTTAAAATCGATACTAAGGCGTTCGAAGGGAGATTTTTTTATTTATTTATTTATTTATTAACAGGATACCACCCAATTTAATATATACACAAAATATTATAATTATCTGGTGATACAATAAATATAAAGATATAGTAAATATGTATGACAAAAATTGGTGATGCAGCTATATAGAAAAAACAAATATTAAAATAATACAAAGTAAATAACAAATATAAATCACATAAGATTACAAAATTCTTTTTAAACACTGTCTACAAACATTTTCCGAAGTGCACAGCAACAAATCAAGGTCTATTCTATTTCCATTTAGAATGATTCTACTCAGCGGAGAATGCCTACCAAAGTTGCAGCGATGAAATTTAATTGCAAAATTTTGGGATGTTCTAGTAACTCTAGAGGGAACATTAAAGTCAATTAGAGACAGTAGATCATTGCAATTAATTTTTGAATTCAGTAGTTTATGAAGAAACAAAACATCAGCATACATCCATCTGGAAGATAGCCTAGGAAGGTTTAATTTATTTCTAATTTCTGAGTAGGAATGGTCACTTAAAGGTTTGTGTAATTTAAAACTTAAGTACCTACCTAATGAATTTATTTTGGACTTTTTCAAGCTTGGCTGTATGGACTTCATAAGTGGGTGACCAAACAACTGAGCAATACTCAAGAACAGATCTAACCAGGGAAAAATAAATCAGTCTGACGGAATTAATGTTACGCAAACATCTAGAAGGTCTAATTATGAAGCCTAACATTTTAAATGCCTGGTTATTCACATAGTCAAAATGAGCGCAAAAATTTAGTTTGGAATCTAATTGAACACCTAGATCTCTTACAGTTGATACAGCCTTCAGTGGTTCTTCAGCTAATTTGTAATTATGAAAGAGGTTGTTAATGAGATGTGGCTTTTATGAGCTTCAGAAGAGGTCCCTCATTCTTAAAGTACCTAGGCTTGATTTTAGCACACACTTAACAGTCATGAGTCATATTCTTAACTTCATCGAGACAGGAAGGTAAATTCTTTGATTTTATCCAGTGAAACATACGTGTTACTCCTGGATGACAAAGTGCTGTGTGAAGTGACTTTGAATTTTGATGCACCTGCCGTCGTGGTAGTAGCGCAAGAGCAGATGCGTGATAAAGCATGTGCTGCTAGGTTGTCTTTTCCTGGTCAATACACAATGTCATATTTATAACGTGCCAATTCAAGTCGCCACCTTTGTTCTATTTCATTTTTAATTTTGCTGGAATGCTTCGTGTTGAACATAAATGTTACAAACCTTTGATCAGTGATGACTGTGAAAGGCTTTCCTATAAGAAAATGATGCGACTTCTTTCTCCACACTTCTTTCTCCACAGCAGAATGGTTCAGCTCACTAGAGTTAAGTGATCTTGAAAAGAAAGCAACGGGTCTGGAATCCTGACTCTAGGTAGCAGCAATTGAGTGTTCTGAAGCATCGGTTTCAACAACATATGGCATATTTTCATTGATAGCATGAACAGACGACTTTGCAACTATAAATTTTAGATTTTCAAAACAATAAAGCATTTTTGTTTAAAGGAAAATTGTTGACATGAGCTAATGTGTGGACCTTTTCTGAAAAGTTGGGAATCCATTTTGAATAATGAGCAAACATACCCAATACCCTTCTGAGAAATACAGTGTCATTCGGTGGAGGCATTTTTAATAAGGGTTGTAGTCTGCTACCATCCGGCTTTATGATATACGGTTTGGGCCTATAGTATAACCGAGTAAGTTTATTACTGTTTGATAAAATTTGCTCTTCATTTTGTGTAGAGTCAAGCAGTATTTGTCTGTGGCTTTCAGAAAGTTCTGAAGATTTTTGTCATGTTCTACTTTCGTCTTGCCACAAACAGTTATGTCATCAAGGTAGGCATATGTCCCTTCAAGATTTTCTGTGCGTATGAGCCAGTCGATTGTTCTTTGGAAACTGGCTACACCATTGGTAACACCAAACGGAATACGACGAAATTGGTACAGTTTACCTTTGGCTTCAAAGGCTGTGTACAGCTTTTCATATGGAAGTATTGCTGATGGTATGCACTTTGAAAATCTAGTGCAGTAAAGACAGTGAATTGTGACACTTTGGAAACCATTTTCTCAATATTTGGTGGATAGGCATCAAGTTGTGTGAATAGGGCTTTTCATTCACAGTCATTTGTTTCGAGCTTCTGTCATGTGTCACATAATATTAATATGTCTACGTCATACGTTATTGATATAACCAATGATACAAACCAAAGACGTATGGCCAGTACAGCCAGGGAGGACATTATTAGTTTGTCTGAAAAATCAGTATTTGAATGTGCAGCAGCAGAAGTCCAGCTTAATAAAATGAAGATTGTTGTGCTATCAATTTACAGAACCGAACAACCACAGATTCTTATTGAGAAGTTAGATGAAATATTGTCCGATTTAATTTGTAAAGATTGTAAAATTTTTTTAGCAGGAGATTTTAACTTAAATATACTCCAGGACGCAAAATGGCCAGGTATTTTTAAAAAAATTTTAAGCTCTTTTAATATAATTCCTTCAATAACAGAATTCACACGCATAGATGGTGCCAAAAAGTCGTGCATTGACAATATTTATACAAATATTGAAGCATTTTCATCAAAAGTTTTCAACCCTCACACATCAGATCATTTGGCTCAGATAGTTAGATTTGAGATCGGTGGAGTGCGTTCGGTAAGTAGTAAAAAACGTCAGTTTAATGCAGAAAACAAACAACATTTCAAATTCTTGTTAAGTCAGGTGGATTGGTCAAATCTCTTTGCATGTCATTCTTCACAAATAGACAGCCAATGGGAAGAATTTAAAAATATTATAGAAACATTATTTCAGCAATGTTTTCGTATAAAAAGATTTAATAGCAAAAATCGTAAAGATAGTTGGACAAGTGCACCAGAGGTTACTTCCTGTAAATCACGGCTGGATATTTTGTTCACTTTAAGTGCCAATAATGAGCTGTATCGAGAGGACTATAGGGCTGAAAAGCATAGATATAATAAACTTTTGGTTGAGTCTCGAAAAAACTTTTATCATAAAAGGTTGGAAAGTAGTGATAACAAATCTAAGGTTTCATGGCAAATAATCAAAGAAATTAAAGGGAACTCAAAAAGCTCCAATGTTCTGGGCTTACAAGGTGAGTCGAATGCTCTATCCAATGAAATCAACACTTTTATGACAAATGCAGCTATAAATGCAGTCAATAAAATCAAGCCGGTAGAAAACTTCAGCATTAATATCAGCACTGTCTCAGAAAGTATGTTTTTGTTTTCTGTTTCTGAAACTGAAATTCTTAAAATAATTCAAAATCTAAAAAATAAACATAGCTCTGGTCATGATGGAATTTCCACAAATATCATTAAGTATGTTGCACATGAATTAAGTTATCCTCTAACTTACATTATAAATAATTCCTTCGCATATGGCTACTTTCCACAAAATTTAAAGATGGCTCTGGTGAAACCACTGCACAAGAAAGGGGATCCAACTAAAGTGGAAAATTATCGACCCATCAGTCTTCTCTCGTCCTTCTCTAAGATTTTTGAAAAAGCTATGTATAATAGACTTGAAAATTTCTTCAGGTCAAAAAATCTCTCAAACAAACACAGCATGGTTTCCTAAAGGGCAAATCAACTGATACAGCTATATTTGACTTTGTTACTAAAATACTTGAAAACTTGGAACTAAAAAACAAAACACTAGGAGCTTTTCTAGATCTGTCAAAAGCATTTGACAGTTTAGATCATCAAATACTACTGATCAAACTTGAAAAGTATGGAATACGAGGCCCAGCTTTACGTTGGATAGAGTCATTTATCACAGGAAGGTCACAGAGAGTTTGTCTGGAAACTAATGGTGAGAGAACACTCTCAGAAGCACTGAATCTCGAGTTGGGGATACCCCAGGGAAGTGTTCTTGGACCTTTTTTATTTCTTGTATACATCAATGATCTTGCTGAATCTGTAACAGATGAATCATCTAGCCTTATTAATTTCGCAGATGACTCAAATTATCTGATTTGGGCCAAAACTGTTGAAGAGTTGCTCTTGAAAACAGGTGAAAATCTGGAGAGGGCTGAGAGATGGTTCGCTGGGAATAAATTATTGTTGAACTGTGACAAGACTGTCTTCATCTATTTTAGAACCATTCAGTCTCGAGGTCTGATCACGAATATGGTAAATATTCAATCAGACCACATAGAAACATCCAACTCTGTCAAATTCCTGGGTATCTACATTTACCAATATCTGCAGTGGGATGTACACCTATTGCAGTTATGTAAAAAACTGAACTCTGCATGCTACTCAATAAGAGTGCTTAAAGAGTACTTACAGCAGGATACTCTTCTTACTGTTTATTATGCTAACTTTTATTCTCAACTACGTTATGGAATCATGTTCTGGGGAAGTGCAGTGGCAACATCAGAGCTTCTTATCATTCAGAAAAAAGTAATACGGATTATTCTTGGGATGAAAATCAAAGACTCATGCAGGGGGAAATTTAAACTACTAAATATACTTACTTTTCCAGCCATCTACATTTATGAATGTTTAAAATTTCTTTTTAAGAACCCTTTATTATTTAACCATTACATCCCCAATCATACCCATCACACAAGAGCTCTAAACCTAACTATCCCTAGACACAGGCTTACTCTAACAGAACGAAGTCCACTATATGCCTGTATCAAATAATAATAATAATAAATGTCTTTATTAATGTCTTCCAAAAAAAGATACAAAAATAACAGAAAATAAATTTGGGGCGAGATTCAGTTCGTACGTTACTTTTAACAATATATTTTTACAGAGAAGCTTTAGCAGTCAACGTACGTCTGCTCTTCCACCTAACCAAATTCCACAACAAGTTACCATCAGCGTTAAAACAAGAGATTCAATTTGGAAGATTTAAAAGAGAGTTATTTAAATATCTGGTCATTGTAGAACCATATACTGTGGTGGAATACCTGGAGTATTAGTTGTTTTTTGTTTTTGTAACATGTAATGTCTAAATTTTTATTTTTAATTTTAATTTTAACTATGATAAAAATTGTTCTATGTACTTTAGATTTATACAATCTCTTTTCTTTTTACTTTTACATTTACTTGACGTTATTTGCTCAAATATGTAAAAATTTTATGCAAATAAAAATTATTCTATTCTATTCTATGGCGTAGATATATTAATATTATGTGACACATGACAGAAGCTCGAAACAATTGACAGTCGATGAAAAGCCCTATTGATTAATTGTCTGAGAATAATCAATGACAAGACGCTTCTCGTGAGTTTTGTTTTTGGTAATAAGGGCTTTCTTCAATAATGCCATCATTTAAAAGCTGCCTCACCTCATTTTTAATAAAAATCTGATCTTCAGCACTGTGCCTGCGTGATTTTACTGCGATTGGTTTACAATTTGAAGTTAGGTTACAAAATAAAGGAACTGCAGGAACTGAGGCTTAATATACTGAACTTCAAATACACTGCATACTTTGAATACTTCTTTAGGTCCTCCAAATTCAAACTCTAGACTCGAATGCTTAGATAGAACATCATGACCAATTATCAGATCAGCACAGAGATTTTTAACTTTAAGTATTTAATATTTTGACAAGTTATACTTTTAACTTGAGGGGAGTGTGATAATGACGCCATAGAAACAGTCTGCATACATGGCTTCCTAGGGAGTTTGCACAGGTTAGCGAAGTTTTCATTAACAAAACTGACAGCTACCCATATCTATAAGGGAATCAGCACGAAGGCCTTTTATACAAGCAGGTACTATAGCTTTCTTCAATGAAGCAGGAGTAGCAGCAAGAATGCAGACTGTACAGTTATTGTGGCCTTCAAATACATTGGTAGATGAACTAGTGCTCTTAGAGCGGCAAACCTTTGCAAAATGCCCCATTTTATTACAGAAGAAAATAATTTTTTTTAAAAACATCTTTTTTACAAATTTGTTAACTTTGGGGCGCTACCCCCGCTAAACGGTTAGTGATAGACATCTGTCGGGAAATAGATAGTAGAAAATATAGTCCTCTTCATTTTACTATTAAATAAATTTTTTGCAAAACGTACAGGAAGGGCTAAGTTTCGCAAAAACCACAAATTACCCCCTTTAAAGGGATGAAAAGGGGGTTCCGGGACGAAATATTTTAAGAAAAAGTTATTCTCATAATAAGCACCCCTTGATATACCAGAAAAAAACAAAACCGGACTTAAGTCCATTTTGAGAGGTTTAACCTCTGTTTCCTACACTATTATTGCCTTATTAAGTTCCTTATATTCTAGTGAATTTATTTCAATCCATGCAGCATCTGTCCTTAATCTTCTGTTGTGTTTCTATATTTAATTAATTATTTTTCTATTAATTGTGATATACTTTGTATTTATTAGAAATGGGACCAAAAGCTGAAATTAAGGAAGAGTTTGCAGCAGAATGTTCTCAAGAATATAGAGAGAATCAGCTATGTACATCCCAAGATCTTGAAGACTTGGTTAATAAAGCAGATGAAGATAACTCAGGTGAGAGAAGTGATAAAAATGTTGCTGCTTTAGTAATAAAGTTGTGTAACTTAAAAAACACCATGGCCCCGTAAAAATGCAGGAGATGTGAGAAGGCTATTTTTGCAATTTTTTTGGACTTGGCCAAAAAATAATAAAAAAAAGGAAAAAATTCCTGATTGAAAATTACAACAAAAAGTGATTTAAAAATAGAAAACTGTTTACAAAATCATATGAAATAATTAATATAAATATCAAAATTTATGCTGTTAAACCATGAAAAATTTTGAAAAAATACAGAAAGCCATAATTTATTCGAATTGTAAACGAACCATAATTGGAATTTGACATACATTGGCAATGTTGTCACATTTATAATTGCTCACGGTGAGCTTGAAACACGTATTATCTAATTTAATATAGCTTCAACTTTTTTTGTTGAATTATCTTCTACAACTCAAAAATAGACAATACAAGACAAAATTTAAATCCACTAAGCGTCCCTTTTTGAAAAAACGATTTTTTCTAAAAAAATATAAAAGACCCCTCACAAACCTTATGGAAAATAGGTCCCAGTGAATTTCGTTCATACTTTGGGAAAATACTCTTTGAAGCATCCTGATAAAAAGTTCTCATGGGCACAACTCAATCGTATGAAGGATTTTCAAGATATAGAGCTCTAAACTCGGAAAATTATAAGATTTACGGGGTATTCCAATTCCGTGAGTTACTGGTTATTTGGTAACATGTAGAAGTTTGGATCAAGGAAAAGTACTAGTAGTCTAGGATTTTTTCCTGGCTATCCAATGGCGAGCTTTACTTTGACCTTGACCTTCAACGGACGTCATCTTCTAGAGTTTCGAGGGTTTTAGGCATTAAATTGATATAAACAGATTACTCATGGGTTTTTGGGATCGCAAAACACGAATATGCCATCAGAATTGCCCTCCGGATGACGTGGTGGCCAGGGCCACTGCAAGGGACGTCATCTTCTAGAGTTTCGATGATTTTCGGCATTTAATTGATGCAAATGAATTACTGGAGGGTTTTTTGAGGTCGCTAAACACGAATATGCCACCAGAACCGACTCCCGGAGCACCTGGTTTCCAAGGTCAATGAAAGGGGTTCCTGGAGTTTCGAGGGTCTTTGGTACTACATTGATGCAAACGGATTAATTACAGGTTTTTGAGGTTGCTGAACACGAATACGTGGTCACATTGTGCCGTAGGCACAATGTGATTCGTGGGTCGGATCCGATAGTGTATGCATGTTCAGCAACCCCAAAAACCTAAGAGTAATCCATTTGATTCCTCCGAAACTCCAGAAGATAACCTGTCTTAAGCACCAGGTGCTCTTGTGTCTGTGCTGATCACGTATTCGTGTTCAGCAACCCCAAAAACCTATAACTAATCCGTTTGCATTAATGTAGTGCCAAAGACCCTCGAAACTCCAGGAGCCCCTTTCATTGACCTTGGAAATCAGGTGCTCCGGGAGTCGGTTCTGGTGGCATATTCGTGTATAGCGACCTCAAAAAACCCTCCAGTAATTCATTTGCATCAATTAAATGCCGAAAACCATCGAAACTCTAGAAGATGACGTCCCTTGCAGAGGCCCTGGCCACCAAGTCATCCGGAGGGCAATTCTGATGGCATATTCCTATTTAGCGATCCCAAAAACCCATGAGTAATCTGTTTATATCAATTGAATGCCGAAAACCCTCGAAACTCTAGCTAGAAGATGACGTCCGTTGAAAGTCAAGGTCAAAGTAAAAGTCGCCATTGGATAGCCAGGAAAAAAGAATAGACCACTAGTACTTTTCCTTGATCCAAACTTCTACATGTTGCCAAATAACCAGTAACTCACGGAATTGGAATACCCCGTAAATCTTATATATAATTTTCCGAGTTTGGAACTCTACATCTTGAAAATCCTTCATACGATTGAGTTGTGCCCATGAGAACTTTTTATCAGGATGCTTCAAAGAGTATTTTCCTAAAGTATGAACGAAATCCACTGGGACCTATTTTCCATAAGGTTGTGCGGGGTCCTTTCTGAAAAGTAACATTTTACAAACTTCTATAATAATAGTACATGAACAAAGCAATATATAAATACAGGGTGGGCCAAAGAAAAGAATCCACCTCGATATTTGGCAGTAGTTATTCGATTTTAAAAAATGCCAAAACAGGTCGACTTTTATTATTATATTGCAATTTTTTCGCATATCTTTCATACTAGTGACGTCATCCATCAGAGCTTGATAACGTAATCGATGATTTTTTA
The DNA here is from genome assembly GCF_917563875.1 of Diabrotica virgifera virgifera. Lineage (NCBI taxonomy): Eukaryota > Metazoa > Arthropoda > Insecta > Coleoptera > Chrysomelidae > Diabrotica > Diabrotica virgifera. The sequence continues at coordinate 198,954,175 of NC_065449.1, read as the reverse complement.
AATGGGAATAGGGGTCGTGTGGCAGCTCATTTGAAAGGGTGCTCAATTCTCTATTTAGTTATATAAACATTGATATCATTATTTATACAGGGTGACCAAAAAAATATTTTTTGAAATAATTAATTGACGCAAAAAGAAGAATGTACTTTTAATTTATTTAACTCAAAATACATTGTGCTGCTGTCAGAAAATAGAAAAAAAATGTTTATTAAAAAAATGTTTATTTCACAAATAAACATATTTTTTTTTCGCTTAAATTAAATGACAAACAGCCTCTCACCTACCTCTTTTGACAGTTTTAACATTTAATTTAAACGAACAGCAATGTTTATTTGCCCAATAAACATCTTTTTTTTATTTTCCGACAGCAATAAAATGTATTTTTAGTTAAATAAATTACATACATTCTTCTTTTTGCGTTAATTAATTTAAACAGATGAAATAGAGAATGTGGAAAAATCCCCTTACGAACAATTCACACATCCACTATTTCGGGCTGGGAAAATTTTTTTGAATAGAATCAAAGATCCAAACACCAGTTCTTAGAAATGTGTTTCGCCCTCTTCAACCTCTCTGGGCTCATCAGTAAACTTTAAGTTAATTAATTTAATTCAAATTTTTTTCTTTGGCCACCCTGTATAAATAATGATATTATTGTTTATATTACTGAATAGAGAATTGAACACGCTTTCAAATGAGCTACCACACGACCCCTATTCCCATTTAAAAAATCGTCGATTACGTAATCACGTCCAGATGGATGACGTCACTAGTATGAAATATGTATAAAAAAATTGTAATTCAAAAATAAAAATGTACCTGTTTCAGCATTTCCTTAAAATCTAATAACTATTGCCAAATATCGAAATCGACTCTTTTCTTTGGCCCACCCTGTATAAACAAATACATAACTATTTTTTTTCTTTTATCCACCAGTTTGCAAAGTAAAAAAAATGCAACGCGCGAAGGATATGCGGGAGGGTTCAAGAAATTCTTCAAACATTCCAGACATTTATATATTTTTTAGAAAAAATCGTTTTTTTCAAAAAGGGACGCTTAGCGGATTTAAATTTTGTCTTATACTCTCTATTTTTGAGTTGTACAAGATATTCCAACAAGAAAAGTTGAAGCTATATTAAATTAGATAATAACGTGTTTCAAGCTCACGTGTTTCAAGCGTGCTTTTTACATAGTGAAGATGCAAATTGTATACATATTAACTTGAAATAATAATATACAGGGTGTTTCTAAATAAGTATGACAAACTTTAAGGAGTAATTCTATATGAAAAAATAATGCCAGTTTGCTTAATAAACATATGTATGCAAATGCTTCGTTTTGGAGATACGGGGTGTTGAAATTTTTCTTTCAAACTATCAATTTATTTATTGTTCTAAGACCGGTTGAGCTATGAAAATCAAATTTAGTGGGTTTTAAGAGGTAGATATTGCGCATTTTTTTTATTAACAAATAAGAATTTTGTATTCATCATTGGCGCGCATATGGGTAATAGTCTGAATTTTTTTAAGAAAAAAATAGTATGCCATTGAGAAATTTTAAAATATAAATTATTTTTGTGTTCCTCCTTTAATTTATGATAAAAAACTTCTCTTGTCTTATTGTCATATGCTGCACCGTTTTTATGTAAAAAAATAAACATCTTAACGCATATTTTTCTTCTTTAATACAGTATCAAGAACTATCTAATACAATAATACTAAACTAGAACAATAATAAAAAATAACACTAATAAGATTTAAACTAGGCTCAAAGCTACAACAAATGTTCAAAATTACCTCTTTCAGAGATGACAGAAGAATTTTATATTCATCATTGTCGCGCGTACAGGTAATGGTCTGAATTGTTTAATGAAAATAATAGTACGCCCCTGAGATATTTCAGATTAAAAATCATTTTTGAATACCTCATTCAATTTACGACAGAAAATATTTCTTGTCTTTTTTTCACAGGGCGCCGTTTTTATACAAAAAAAAAAATACATCTTAACGCTTACAAAGTATTTGAGGTAGTTTCCATATGAATAGAAACTTATTTCAAATACATACTTTATAAGCGTTAAGATGTATTATTTTTTTGTATAAAAACAGAAGAACACGAGTTAGATGTCAGTGGGTGTAAGAAAGTCCTGCAAGCACGATTCGAGGATGTCATCAGGAAGAATGGAGATGACCCAGAGACGTTAGCGGAAGAAGCAGTCTTATCGAAAATAATTGTTTAAACTGTTCATCAAATGATCGATGAAATTTCTGGAAAAAGCCGCCAGAAACTCGAGAATGTTGCTCAAAAATTTGGCGAGACTTCTCAAGTAATTGAGTCTTAGATGAAGCAGTTGCTATTGCGTTGAAACACGCCAGTCAAACTTCACGAAGCCATACCCTTCACAACGATGAACCTCTGGAGGAAATGATACGGAGAGTAGTTCGTAACGAGATGCCAAAGAGACGTGAGCCTAGGTGTTGGAATTGCGGTGACGTGGGCCATATTCGTCGCAATTGTAAGAAGATCGTACAGCTGTCGGAAAACTAGAGCGGGTCGACACCAAGGGGCAACTGCCGACCTCGAGCCCCCATAGTAACTGTCAAGCTTACGTCCTCCGGTGGAATTCACAACTTATACATCAAAGGTCGTATCAATAATAGATGTATATCGTTTTTGGTGGATTCAGGTTCCCTTTTTTCTGGAACGTTCAGAACGTGTCTGGTATTTTTTTATTCAATATATAAGGACGCTAATTTTTAGGAGTAAGTTAGTTATAAATAGAATTCGGTACTGTAGAATTGTATAAATAAATAAATTCGTATATAAATTCGAACCGCTCGTTTCATTTTAATTGTAAGTTGTTCCAATACAAACATAATACTTTATTATGATTTGAATATATGTAACATAATTTGTTTAAAAAATAATTGATAAAATATGAATAATAAAAGTATCCTCTTATAAAAAGTTAAGCTCCTTTCACACATTAAGAATTTGAAACGTGCGAAGGTTAGAACGCACGATGACATTCCAATAGTGGCTCGACCTATCCTGTGCTACCTTTGTCATTACACGGCGGTCGGAACCTTCGGTGTAATGTGAAAGTTTGGAATGTCATCGTGCGTTCTAGCGATCGCACGTTCAAATTCTTAGTGTGTGAAAGGGGCGTTGGGTATTGTTCAGGACAATCTGCACGACTTGTCGCATTAGGCTTCTATAAGATTAGATTATATTCATTCGTACTAAATTGTATTACCATTGTTTATCTACGTATTACTATGTGTTTTACCCTGTAGTTTCTGCGTACAAAAATTTGAGACGTTTTTTATTTTTATTTTAGGTTTTTCTCAGAACGGAATGGAAATCGTGAAAACTGCACTTGCATGCTCTACAGAACAACAAATAAGTGCAAACACTGAAGAAACAACATCAAAAAATTCTAATTGTAAATGTAAAATTTGTTTTAAGCAATTTAACCAGGCAGGTTCTTTGAAACGACATTTAAAAACGCACACTGCAGAAAAGTTGAACAAGTGTGAAATTTGTTTTAAGCAGCTTACAACAAAAAGTAATTTGAAAACACACTTGAGAATGCACACTGGAGAAAAGCCTTTTAAGTGTAAAATTTGTTTTAAGCAGTTTAGTCAAGCAAAGAGTTTGAAATTTCATTTGAGAGGGCACACTGGAGAAACGCCTTACAAGTGTGAAATCTGTTTTAAGCAGTTTAGTCACGCAAATAATTTGAAATCTCATTTGAGAGGGCACACTGGAGACACGCCTTACAAGTGTGAAATTTGTTTTAAGCAGTTTAATCAAGCAAATGGTTTGAAATTTCATTTGAGAGCGCACACTGGAGAAACGCCTTACAAGTGTGAAATTTGTTTTAAGCAGTTTAATCAAGCAAATGGTTTGAAATTTCATTTGAGAACGCACACTGGAGAAACGCCATACAAGTGTGAAATTTGTTTTAAACGGTTTAGTCGAGCAAATAATTTGAAATCTCATTTGAGAGTGCACACTGGAGAAACGCCTTACAAGTGTGAAATTTGTTTTAAGCAGTTTAGTCAAGCAAATAATTTGAAATCTCATTTGAGAGTGCACACTGGAGAAACACCTTACAAGTGTGAAATTTGTTTTAGACAGTTTAGTCGAGCAAATAATTTGAAATCTCATTTGAAAGTGCACACTGGAGAAACGCCTTACAAGTGTGAAATCTGTTTTAAGCAGTTTAGTCACGCAAATAATTTGAAATCTCATTTGAGAGGGCACACTGGAGACACGCCTTACAAGTGTGAAATTTGTTTTAAGCAGTTTAATCAAGCAAATGGTTTGAAATCTCATTTGAGAGCGCACACTGGAGAAACGCCTTACAAGTGTGAAATTTGTTTTAAGCAGTTTAATCAAGCAAATGGTTTGAAATTTCATTTGAGAACGCACACTGGAGAAACGCCATACAAGTGTGAAATTTGTTCTAAACGGTTTAGTCGAGCAAATAATTTGAAATCTCATTTGAGAGTGCACACTGGAGAAACGCCTTACAAGTGTGAAATTTGTTTTAAGCAGTTTAGTCAAGCAACTAACTTGAAATCTCATTTGAGAGTACACACAGGAGAAACGCCTTACAAGTGTGAAATTTGTTTTAAACAGTTTAGTATAGCATGTAATTTGAAAAGACATATGAAAGTTCACACTGGAGAAACGCCTTATAACTGTGAAATTTGTTTTAAACAGTTTACTTTAGCAACTGACTTAAAAAAACATTTGGTAGTGCACACTGGGGAGAAACCTTACAAGTGTGAAATTTGTTTTAAACAGTTCAGTGTAGCATATAATTTGAAAGCACACTGGAGAGTGCACACTGGAGAAACGCCTTACAAGTGTGAAATTTGTTTTAAGAAGCTTACAACAAAAAGAAATTTGAAAACACACTTGAGAGTGCACACTGGAGAAAAGCCTTATAAGTGTGAAATTTGTCTTAAACAGTTTAAGCAAAGAATACATTTGAAAACACATGCGAAAGTTCACACTGGAGAAAGGCCTTAGGGCAGCCGTACATGGACTGCTGGGGCAGTTTACCACTGAGCGACATACACGGACCGCTTGCGCTTGAGCGGTCTCGTCGACAGCTCGAGCGGTGGATTGTTGACAGCTGGAGTTGTCGCTTGCAACTACTTCAGAAGTTAACTTCGTGCCGCAGTCGAATCATGGATTTTACTAGGAAGTACTCTTAGAAGATCTGTCGACTGCTCGTGGCGCAGTCAACAGGTAAATTTATTGCTAAATCTTTATGTTTTTGTTATGTACCTACTATTTGTTGCGTTAAGACTTTTTTTAAATATGTGCTCACATTTATGTACAATACATGTATTGAAAATACCTAGTTGTGGCTTTTATTTGCGTTTTTAGTCGTTGGTGTACAGCAGGGTTTCTTAATATTTTGATAAATAGAACCCTTTTTAGTAGTCACTTTTATTGTGGAACCCCTGGTTTGTTTCAATATGAATCATTTCTTCAATAAATGCCTCTGACATTTCAACCCCTTCTTCTTTTAAAGAGCCTTTTAGAAGAAGGATTGTTCCAAAACGAGTTTTTGGGAAACGATCAAACTCGTTAGAGCGCATACAATTTGCCCAAAAATCTATTTTTTCCTTGAAAGCAAATATTTTTCGTGGTCAATAAAAACATTAAGTTAAAACGGCAACAGGTATATGTTTTCAAAAAACGGATAGTGTGTAAAATATTTATTAAAAATCAACTAAAAACTTTCAGCATATCAAAATGCCATCATCAGAACTTCCTATAAAAAGACTAAGTTAAGAGACTTTGCATAAAAAAGAATGTGTGTGTACTTTGTACGCACGTAAGAAGATATTCTTCTATTATATAGGTAATTTAAACGAAGTAAATATACTTAACAGGTTATTTGTATTTTATTTAAAAATTAAACTAACTTTCTTATCTACCACTTTCAAATTTTTTTTATTAAAATAACGAAAAATAAAAAAAAGTATGAATCGTCCAGGATTAGAACCCGCGACCTTCCGTGTGCTTCCGTTCTCTGTCCCACCGCTCTGCCAACTACGCCATCGAGCCACTTGAATTGACACGTAAGTTTCGGATATAATTACACAACACGGCGACAAACTGTAAAAATGTTATGCCTACATATTTTATTATTTTACTACAGGGAACACAAATCCAAAAACACAAGAATTATAATAAATAATACATTTCCTAAAACCACTAATCTATTCTTTTAATGACTTATTTGCACGGTTACAGATACATACATACGTATCTTGAAAGATTAGCAATGAACTACATACTGTCAGAACTACATACTGTCAGTGTGCGCAGGCGCGTGGTTCATGTACAATTTTACCCTCAATCGATTCGCCGCTAAAGAAGAATATCTTCAAAAATAAAGGTAGAAAAAATTTACGTCGGGAAAAGGCGGGCAAAACGGGGTACCCCCTTTTTTTCAAAATATCACTTGCTCCATCTATACGACGTTAATGAAATTATATTATAGACGCCTGCTTACGCCTTCTGTCATAAATCGGATATAATTAACTGTTAGTCGATTGTTGTGAAGACTACATGTGCGTTTTTAGTTAACCAAGTTATAATATCGGCCGAAAAATCATCCATCGTTAGTATTACTAGAACAATTTATGATTTAATATCATTACTTCCAAATAACAGTGAATGTGTTCTAGAGTATTCGTTTGTCATTATGTTAAAAAATAAAAACTTGTAATAATTTAAACAGGTCATAATCTCAAAATCTGCTCTTTGGGCAAAATGTGGTACCAATAGGTAGGGTAAAATGGGGTACCCTTTTTACCATACCTATTGGTAGTCTTTGCCCTTTTTACCATACCAAGTAAGATAGCCGATGATCAAACCAAATCACAGACGAGTAAGAAATCGCAATTGAAGAAAACTAAAAAAGTAGAGTCAGATTCAGAAGGCGAAGATAGTGACACTGACTGGTTCTGCGGAAACTTTTATTCAAGTTCCACAGAAGGATGGATAAGCTGATCCAGTTGCCTTAAATGGGCTAAAAATTCATGTGCAAGTGTAGAAGATGAGGATGATGAAGTAGTACTTGTATGCGAATTTTGTTAATAGGCTTTTCTTGGTTTCAATTTGGTACCCCATTTTACCCTATACGATGGGCATAATGGGGCAATCTACATTAGTTTATGTTTTTTCATATAATAAAAAAAACTTTGACTTTTTTTAAATTTAAATTATATTAAAAAATAGTTACTACTATAACAATGATATTTGTTTTATTTTAATACCTTAAAAGTTACAGATTTTGTTTAAATCCCAATTTAAACCTTAAGTACTCCATTTTGCCCGCCTTTCCCCTATAGGTATAAACACTTCAACCGAAGAGTTAACCAACACATATTACATTTAAAAATGATTCAGGGCTATGCCTCTGATCATGGGTAAAAAACCCTGAAAATACAGAGTTTATGTATAGAAGCCCTCAATTAGTTCGGAAACAACTTGCACGATTTTTATAGGTTTTGGTGGGTAAGGGTTTTATAGTGCGGCCGATATTATAGTGGTAACTACATTGTTGTCAGATCTTACGTTTTTCTGAAAATCTAATGAACATTCTTATTTCAAATGGAACACTCTGTATATTTTTTGCGTTTTGAAGTCCTTAAGAAAAACTGATTATTTTGAATTTTATATTCCCTATACCGAAATGCCATCATTTCGGAGTTATTGCTACATTTATTAAAAAAAATTAAACAAATTATAAAAATCAATTTTTTCGACACGTGTAGACATTATTTTAGCTTCTTGGATCATTAGGAACAAAAATGGTCTGTTTAAAATTTCTTTAAAGTTAATCCCTTCTGAGTTATAAACAATTTAAAACTGAAAAAAAATCGAAAAAGTACGATTTTCAAGGTTCAAAAACACAAATAAAAAATTCTATTTTTGAACCTTCGAAGTGCCTAAATTCATGTTCAAAACTTGTTTTATCAGTTGCCAATTAGTAATTTTGGCTTATTTCATTTTAAAATATTGTTATTTAGTTGTTATGCAGACCGATCGCCCGTCCTATAAAATGCGCTTCATTAAAATAAACAATGTTTTAGAATGAACCGTGCCAAAAATTCTTACGTGGAGCTGATAGAAGAAGATTTGAGCTTGAATTTAGGTATTTCGTTATTTCAAAAATCATATTTTTTACGTATGTTTTTGAACCTTAGAAATCGTCATTTTTCGTTTTTTTTTTCAGTTTTAAATTGTTTATAACTCGAAAACGATTAACTTTAGTGAAAAATTACAGAAGACCGTTTTTGTTCCCAATGATTTAAAAAAAAACTAAAATAATGTCCACCCGGGCCGAAAAAATTAATTTTTATAATTTGTTTATTTTTGTTTTAATAAATGTAGCAATATAACTCCGAAATTGTGGCATTTAGAAGTACTTGGAGGGGATACGAGAAACGATCGTGCGCGAATAGACTTATTATTATCTTGCAACTTTCTTAAATAATTCATATTGTCAATTGAAATTGTCAAATTGACGTATATTTCATACCTACTGTAATTAGTCCTGTGGCCAGGGGGGGGGGGGTACAACGGCCTCCTGAATTCAGATGGACTTATCCAAGTTTTTTTTATATATTTTGACCCGTAGAATACGAATTTTTTGGGTAACAGTTGATCCGGATGTCGATAAGATTGTTATAGACAAAGAACTTGAGAAATTACATAACAGCGATTTCTCGCAAAACAAAACATCTTTTTGTATTTTTTGGGTCATTTTAAGCAAAAAATATTTCTACGAGTTTTTTCGTAGAATGCATAGTTTTTGAGATAACCGCGGTTAAACTTTCAAAAAATCGAAAAATTGCAATTTTTGAACCCGAATAACTTTTGATTAAAAAATAAAGTAGCAATTCTGCTTACCGCATTTGAAAGCTTAAGTCAAATTATATCGGTTTTGATTATTTGCATTGCTAAAAATTAATTTTTTTATTGTAAAACAAAGCTATAAACACATAGTGTTTCCCGTGCCTAATACATGCGTTTTAACGCATGCTACGTAGAAATTGCCTCGCTTGCACTGGTAGCTACTCTACCTACTCGTTCGATTTTAGATGAGAAATCATTGAAAACATCACTCACGCACTAGGTGTTTATAGCTTTGCTGAACAATAAGATAATAAATTTTTAGCAATGCAAATAATCAAAACCGATATAATTTGACCTAAACTTTCAAATGCGGTAAGCAGAATTGCTACTTTATTTTTTAATCAAAAGTTATTCGGGTTCAAAAATTGCAATTTTTCGATTTTTTGAAAGTTCAACCGCGGTTATCTCGAAAACTATGCATCCTACGAAAAAACTTGTCAGAGCATTTTTGCCTAGAATGACCCAAAAAATACAAAAAGATGTTTTGTTTTGCGAGAAATCACTGTTATGTAATTCCTCAAGTTCTTTGTCTATAACAATCTTATCGACATCCGGATCAACTGTTACCCAAAAAATTCGTATTCTGCGGGTCAAAATATATAAAAAATACTTGGGTAAGTCCATCTGAATTATGGAGGCCGTTGTACCCCCCCCCCCTGGCAACAGGACTAAATTGAAGAAGAAAAATTATATGTTGCTCACAATATTGATATGATATGCGATTATTATATTTTATAAAAGTATGTATATTTAATTAATTGTATTTTGCTTGCAGTACTGCATTTTAATAATTAAATTTATTTCATGCATACAATAGGGAACTTGCACATTTTTTTTATTAGATAATAAGGTTCAGTTTTGTTTAAAAATGAGATTTCCAAAATTTCACGCTTCAAAAACTCGTAATAACTTAGAAATACATATTTAAAGTCTTCAGCGGTATAAAATAGTTCAAACGGCACGTGACGTCACATAGTTTTGCATTAGTTTTTATTATGGTTATATTTCGCTGTGTCTAGGTACACGCTAACGTGTACGCAAATAAAAAAGTTAGGTAGACGCTAATTAAACTTCATCAAGCCAGTGACGTCATTATTTAGCTTGCGCAGTGACTATATATCTTGGTACATGCTATTTTGATATGTTTAGTGTTTGTTTGATGGAAACATATTTGTTAAGGGAAGGGAAGCAGAACTATTCAGATGTTTCAAACTTAATTGTAATAAATCAATGTGTATATATAAAAGTATATATTTAGGTTAGCAAAATAATTATATGTATTTAGTTGACATGACATGTAGGTACAAAATATTGTTAAAATAATTTTTATACGTGAGTGAATTATTATAATCAACTATTCTAAATGCAAAATAAGCCACAATTTAACTAAAAAAAATATTTTATTAACGTTTAGACGTCCAAATCGGATGTCATTGTCAAAATACAAAAATTAGTAAGATTAAATAAATTATTAGAAAAAATTTTTTACTAAGCAACAACATTTTTGTTTAATTTAATAATATTCTGTATTTTGACAACGACATCCGGTTTAGAAGTCGAAACGTTAATAAAATCAATTTTTTAGTTAAATTGTGGCTTAGTTCCCATTTAGAATAGTTGATTACAAAAATGCCACAAGGATAATAGCTTCAAAACAAGTTAATTATTGTGAAAGCTTTAGGCTTTAGGTCTTCCTTTTATTTTAATCTTTTACGGTAATACTATTTCATTTATAACTAAAAAAAATATATATTAATTTATAGTCTCTTATCTTTTGCGTACTGTTTTAAAATGTTCTTAAACTCATTAAAAGAACTAAATAATTGTCCGCACTCCGTAGTTAATTTAAAAACAAACACTAAACAAATAAAAAATAAGAAATCACTGACACTCTAACTTTTTTATTTGCGTACACGTTAGCGTATACCTAGACACAACCTTATATTTAGGTATATTCTTCTTCTCATTCTTTAGTTTATTGGCCTCCACCTACTTGGGTATTTGGCAAGCTCATCGTCGTGGAATAAGTCTTCCTTTTTCTTCTTCCTTTTTTTTTGGGTTTCGATTTTGTGGAATAAGTCAAAAATATTTATATTCTAATGACATTTATCGTATGTCATTGTAATAATATATACCAGTTTGTTAAAATTGTAGTTTTATACTGTTTTTGAAGGAAAGGAACGAAGGTTTACTATTGAAAATAAAACCATTTTGTAAAAGTACAAATTTTCTATGAATAGGTCAAACGATCAAAAACACTTGTAACGTCACATAAATGTATTTTCTACTGACGTTTATAACGGCTAATTTAAAATTCTGTTTACTTTATTGGAAAAATGTAAATGTAAAACCAAGTGACGTCACGATGCGTTTTGGACCAAATGTTTTAATTTGAATTTTTAATCGTCTATAGGGGCCAAACGAAAGACAAACAAAACTTTTTTATCTTTGATACATGTTTTAAATTATGTTCTGTTGTGATTTATAACATTTTTTTCGAATTTAAAAATTTATGCAAGTTCCCTATTGTTTACCTTTTAATGACATAACCTAAATCTTAATTTTTTTTGGGCTATGGCCTTGACAATTATTGAGCAACCAGGACTAATATATTTGGCCAATATAATTAAAAGTGCGAAAAATGTTGCCGAGCTATGAAACCAGGTGTCGCTTTTCCGAACTTCCACGGTCCCAATAGGGAATGTAACATAAAAAATAATCAGTATTTCTTAAGGACTTCAAAACGCAAAAATATACGGGGTGTCCTATTTGAAATAAGAAAGTTCATTAGATTTCCGGAAAAACGGAAGATCTGAGAACAATGTAATTAACACTATAAGATCGACCGCATTAGAAAACCCTTAGCGTATGACGAAGAAGGAAGCTATTAAACGGAAACAGAGTGCGAAGCGACCTCTATATTATAATAATTAAAATTGTTAAATGAATAATCAAAAATTTTGATTATTATAATATAGAGGTCGCTTCTGATTCTGTTTCCGTTTAATAGCTTCCTTGTATGTTTTACCATTGTCTATATTGGCGGTGTGCAAGTACTTGGAAGGGATATGAGAAACGATCGTGCGTAAATATCGGAGAAATCTTGAAACTTTCTGAAATAATTCATATTGTCAATTGGAATTGTCAAAGTGACGTATATTTCATACCTAATGTCATTGAAGAAAAATTATATGTTGCTCCACAATATTGATATGATAATATGCAAATATATAAAATTAAATTTAATTAATTGTATTTTGCTTGCAGTACTGAATTAATAATTAATTTTATTTACTACATACAATTGTTTACTTTTTAATAACATAACCTCAGTCTTAGTTTTCTTCTAATAACTTTTTTGGGCTGTGGGGTTGACAATTATCCAGCAACCAGGACTAACGTAATTGGCCAATACAATTAAAAGTGCGAATACAGTTGCTGAGCGTAGAAACCAGGTAGAAACTTTTCCGAACTTGCACGGCCCCAATAGGGAGATAGTTGGTCAGCCCAATAGGAAAATTTGTTTGATTCAAATTGAGACAGTCACCAGATGTCCCCACAATTTCTGTCAGGGTCGCAACGTCAAAATGCATAGACACCAAGTTGGATACGATCCTATTCATAACACCCCAACTCGCATACATATTAAGAAAAATAAATATATATGGAAGAATATATTTAGAAATTGAATTAATGATGTCATACATTATATATACAGTGTGTCTGCGTAACTTGGAACCATATGGGAAACTTTTTTAATATTAATTTTACGAAAAAAAAATTATTCTTTATAAGTCTAAAACGTAAGACGCCATCATCAGATATCAAATTTTATCAACGGTATACGAGGTATGCCAAAAAATATGAATTTCGCTCAAGAGTAAAGTGCCTTTATATTTCACAATATCGAAAATTGTCATTGAGAAAAGTTGTTTGTAATTAATAATTATGTTATAATCTGCATTTACACTCTTCTAATTGAAAAAAAAATTGACAATTTTCCTCAAATCACGGATACCAACATCATTTTTATTTATGATAGCTCCGTTATTATTGATTTTACGAAAACAAGTTCATTTTGACATTTTGACGTTGTGACCCTGACAGAAGTTGTGGGGACATCTGGTGGCTGTCTCAATTTGAATCAAACAAATTTTCCTATTGGGCTGACCAACTATCCCTATATAAACAATGGTTTTACCTTGTAGTTTACGCGTACAAAAATTTGTATAGTTTTTATTTTAGGTTTTTCTCAGAACGGAAGGGAAATCGTAAAAACTGAACTTGAATGCTCAACAAATGGGCAATTTGAACAACAAATAAGTGCAAACATTGAAGAAACAACATCAAAAAATTCTATTTGTGAATGCAAAATTTGTTTTAAGCAATTTAACCAGGCAGGTTCTTTAAAACGACATTTAAAAGGGCACACTGCAAAAAAACTGAACAAGTATGAAATTTGTTTAAAGCAGTTTGATCGAGCACACGATCTTAAGTGTCATTTGAGAGTGCACACTGGAGAAACGCCTTACAAGTGTGAAATTTGTCTTAAGCAACAACAAAAAGAAATTTGAAAACACACTTGAGAGTGCACACTGGTGAAAGGCCTTACAAGTGTGAAATTTGTTTTAAACAGTTTAGTCAAGGACATAGTTTGAAGTGAAGTACCATTTAAGAGGGCACGCCAGTGAAAAACCTGAGAAGTGTGAAATTTGTTTTAAGCAGCTTACTACAAAAAGTAAATTGAAAATACATTTGAGAGTGCACAATGGGGAGAAACCTTACAAGTGTGAAATTTGTTTTAAACAGTTCAGTGTAGCATATAATTTGAAAGCACACTGGAGAAAAGCCTTATAAGTGTGAAATTTGTCTTAAACAGTTTAAGCAAAGAAGTTATTTGAAAGAACATACGAAAGTTCACACTGGAGAAAGACCTTATAAGTGCAAAATTTGTTTTAAACAGTTTAATCAAAGAACACATTTGAAAACACATGCGAAAGTTCACATCACTGGAGAAAGGTCTTAAGACCTGCACATATTGAACCCAACCGAGACACAACCTTCGCCAACGCACAGTGGTTCCAAATGCTGAAAACGTGGTCATGAGGTGAAAGAAGAAGTTCCTATTTAGTGATTTTCATGCTTACAGTTGTTTTCTCATACTATCGTAGAGTCGTAATACGCAGGTATAAGGATCAGATGGATGTATTGTGGTTCATAGCTCAGGAACAAGTGAACCACGTCCGAGGTTATTTTGGCCGGCAGACAACGTGAAAAAGAACGCGTGTATTTAAAACGCTGTAAAACCTTTTGTAGTTGACCAATTTTATCGCTGGAAAGCAGATTCTTCTTTTTGAAGTATGTAGTAATGTAAGATGTAAGTTAACTTAAGATTTAGTAACAA